>NC_055991.1:17798782-17935469 GCF_018446385.1 Zingiber officinale
CGATTCAACTTTTCGTCATCCTCTTGATTCCCTTATTCGACTTGACTGCAACCAAAGCAATGCCCTTCTCGGATGGTCGTGCATTAGTCTGCTCATGGAGTTCAAATTCACTAAATAATTCATCTAATTTTAAGGAAGACAAATCCTTAGACTTTGTAGGCATCTACCATTGATGCCCACAATGAACTCCTAGGAAATGAGTTAAGAGCATACCTTATTATATCTCTGTTTTCTACTTTCTGCGATTCCATGAAGGGAATTCAAGATATCTTGAATTCGAGCGTGTAAAGAACTTGCCGTCTCGCCTTCCTGCATTTTCAAATTATATAATTTATTAAGTAACAAATCACGCTTACTTACCTTGGTTTCCGAGGTGCCTGTAGTTCGATTAGTTTCTCCCATAGTTCTTTTGCGGAGAATGGACCTCTGTTGAGCTCTTCTTTGTAAGACCACATTGGATGGTGCAGGTGGCTTTTGCGTCGCTTCCACCTTTTGATAAATGCTGGCTCCCAATTTTCACAGGGTGTAGGCTTACAGTCGGTACCATTTGGCAGTTCATCCAGGTATCGAACTGGATCTTCAGATATATCTCCATTCGCCCCTTCCAATACCCGAAGTCTTCTCCGGAAAATAGTGGGGGACGAACGGTGCTATATCCTTCTTGTTGGGCCATTTTAGATCTAAAAGAAAAAAAAACAACAAAATCTATTCCAAGACTGAGTCTTGGATTAGTAGTGCGAGAGAAAGAAAAAAAAACGAGCCCAAGTGGAATTGACCAACTTTGAGCAACACCGATTCGTGAAAAGCAATTAGAATATAACTATGAAGCTAAATTCTGATCAACTCCGAACAAAATACCACGAAAAAAAAAATGATTTAAATGGTGGTTGCACCAAATTAAAAACAACCCCGCTCTGATACCAATTGTTGGATCGAGACGCGCTAGAGGGGGGGTGAATAGCGCTCGTGGCTATTTCTTTTTCAAATCGGAAAACTATCGGAGTTTAAAAACACGCAGCGGAATAAAGAACAAACACACACAGAGAGACACGAGAGATTTTACTTCGTTCGGAGCCTAAGGCGACTCCTACTCGAAGGCCCGCGATCCTTGATCGCTTTCCGTGGGCAACAACTATAAGCTCGTAAAATGTACAATAAGATATTACAATTGAAAGAACTAAAACAAATTATACCGACAACAATAAAGTAGCAGAATCTGAAGCTCCGGGTTGTCGGGGACTTGTAACAGCACTTCTGGGCGTTTCTAGAGCAGCTTGTAGCGTAAGGATTGCTTGGAGTTCGTTGAAGAGAGTCGCTGGTCGAAACCCCTTATAAAGGGTGTTCAAGGCGCCTCACTGCTCACCAAGGCGCCTTGAATGGCCGAGTCACCATGAGATAAGGGCGAACTGTTGAACCTTATCACATTCAAGGCGCCCCACCGCTCACAGGCGCTTCATATGTTGGCGCCTTACACTGCTCACCAAGGCGCCTTGAACGGCTTCTCGTAGCCAGCTCCTGCCTTACCCGAGGCGCCTCAAGCTCCATGGAGGCGCCTCGGACAATCGTTCATCCGAGACTTTAGGTTGCTCCTTTTCACCGCAAGATATGTTAGTCTCAAACACTATCCGCAACACAAAGTTAGCACAATAAACATTATAAAAGAAGTATAGACAGTCTCAGTCTGACTTCTGGTTTCCGACCGGAAACCCTAGGTCGACCCGACGCCTATTGTTCCATCTACGGGGGCGTCCTCACCTACTCCCCTCGTGAGATTACTGTTGCCATCCCCTCCGGACCGGATTTTCTCCCAGGGTTACCACCCCAGGACCTAGGGTTACCGCCCCTAGGGTTTTTCTCCACCTAGGGTTACCACCCCTAGGACCTAAGGTTTTAGGGTTTTCCTCCACCTAGGGTTACCGCCCCCTAGGACCTAAGGTTGCCGCCCTTAGGATTTTCCTTCCCCCAGGACCTAAGGTTACCCCCCCTTAGGATTTTCCTTCACCTAGGGTTACCACCCCCTAGGACCTAAGGTTACCCCCCCTTAGGATTTTCCCTTGCCTAACCGCAGTTAGGACTTTCCTGAAACCTTATTTAACCACGTTAGATAACAAGGAGTCTTAACTTTGAATTCCTTTGTCATTATCAAAACTGAGGTTCGATCGTCGGATGCTTACTGCACCAACAAGTTTGTTCTCTTTCAGTATAATGGCCAGTGTGTTGAAAGTCATCCTAAGAATCACAAAATAAACTTTGGTCAAGACTCTAAATTTAGAATAATATTAATTTATCAAACAATACTATTTTAAATTAACCAACATCTCAAATCACCGTGAATATTGCATGTCACGTTAGTGTGGACGTATACAAATTCAGCATTTGTAAGAGGAGGGAGTGACCCATTAATTTTATTATCTTGTCATCCTAACTTTATGACAAATAAAATTAATAGTTGGCTTCACTTTGGTCACACAAAATAATAGCAGTGACTCCGTTGGGGAGGATACTATTGAATGCGTCTAAGTGTATACCATTACTTGATACTAAGTCCATTAAATAGGATTGTGCCCCTTCAGTTGGAGAAGATCACACGCTCCTAAATAATTTCCTATAACCATCCATAAAAGGAAGTTTGATCTAGTGATCCGCAACAAACCCATCCGTTGTGGAGGGAGGCACTCAGAGCCAACACGCAAGCTTGTTGCATCACTTACAAACCAGTAATGGAGACCATGGGATTTATTAAAATCCCTCTCCCACTTAGTTATTTAAAAATGAGGATTTTAACCTATGCTAGCATACATCAAATGCATATACACACATCACAGTAAATAAAAGCAATAAATATGAAAAAAAATTTCCAACTATTATGGCCTTTTTTCTGTTAGTGTCCTCCATGTGCTCCAACCCTAGCTGCTGCCATCTTTAGCCACCGCCATCAGGTCGAGGTGTCGCATCCATCTTGCTTCTTATTCCTCTGCGCCTCTGGTGCTCCAAAAGTACCACGCCTCGCAAGAATCCGATCCGCAACAAAAATAGAATTTTACATATATCGATCCTATATTCCACGAGGGAATGTACATGTATTCTAGATCGAACAAAAATAAAATTCTAAAAATAATACAGCTCCTGCTATATTTTATACATACAATCATGCACACAAATAATGCCCTTGACATGTCTAAGGGTCCAATCACACACAATATCAATAAGCCATAATAGTTGGAGCCTGCAACCAAAGAGTTAGCACATCCTATTATTTTCCTGCCTAAATTATGTATGACATGTGCATAACCAATTTGAATTCTAAAAATACACAGAGGCAAACCCTAGCTCTGATACCAATTGTTGGTTAGTCATAGGAAAACGTACCGGTTCCACTGTACAAAATTTTTTTTTTACAAGTGTCGAACCTTTCCTTAAATAACCTATTGTGTTCTTTAGAAGTTAAATTAGAAATCGCAGACGGAACTTAACATCATTGATTCCAAATTTAACTTATCTGTTCTTAATGGTTTAGATTTGAATCGCAAGCGGAACTTAACACTATTGATGTAAATCTACCTAAGTTATTAATTTCATAAATATTAATTTCCAAAATTGGCTTCCAGGACTACATGGCGAGGCACATGACCTTCTTGGATATGGGAGCAACCATTGATTCCAAATTTAACTTATTTGTTTTTAATGGTTTAGACGGAACTTAACATCATTGATTCCAAATTTAACTTATCTGTTCTTAATGGTTTAGATTTGAATCGCAAGCGAAACTTAACACTATTGATGCAAATCTACCTAAGTTATTAATTCCATAAATATTAATTTCCAAAATTGGCTTCCAGGACTGCATGGCGAGGCACATGACCTTCTTGGATATGGGAGCAACCATTGATTCCAAATTTAACTTATCTGTTCTTAATGGTTTAGACGGAACTTAACATCATTGATTCCAAATTTAACTTATCTGTTCTTAATGGTTTAGATTTGAATCGCAAGCGGAACTTAACACTATTGATGCAAATCTACCTAAGTTATTAATTCCATAAATATTAATTTCCAAAATTGGCTTCCAGGACTGCATGGCGAGGCACATGACCTTCTTGGATATGGGAGCAACCACCACCGCCTAGGCAAAGCCTTTTAAGAAAAGCTAATATTTATTTTCTTAAATAACTCTAGGTTAACCAAAAAGAACAATCGAATCACAAATTCGAAAAAGAAGAAAACACAAACTCGAAAAAACTATTTCGAAAAACTAGATCTAATTGCCTCTTGTATTTAGAATTCTTACAAAGAAAATAACTAGTATGATGCGGAAGAAAACTACTAGTTATACCTTCTCTTTGTAAGCTAATAACCTCGAGATCTTCTGTCGTATTCCTCGCCTCGCCTTGGACGTCGTGTGGGCGACGATCCTCCAAGATGAACACCACCCAAAAGAGTCCTTCCTCTTCCTCTAGAATTCGGCCACCACCACCACTAAGGAGAAGAGAGCAAAGGGAAAGGGAGAAGGGAGAGGGCCAGCCACCAAGAGATCTCCAAGCAAGAGAATAAGAGTTGTGTGTCATGAAGCCCCCTCACCCCTTCTTTTATATTACTTGCCCAAGGCAAATAAGAAAAAACCTTTTACAAAAAATAAAATCATCCAAGAGTTTTTCCTTTTTCCTTTTCCCTTTTTATTTTTCCTTTTCTTTCCTCTTGATTGAATCAATCACCAATCAATGGTTGTGATCAATCCTATATGGTTTAGGATTAAGTTTGGCCGACCCCTTTGCTTAAGCACCAAGCAAGGTGACCGGCCACCATATTTAGGAAAGGAATAATAATTTTTTAAAAAATTTTACAAGAGAAAAAACTCTTATAAAATTTTACAAGCTCTCTTTCCTAAAGTAGGAGTTAAAAAAGGAAAATTTCTAAAAATTAAAACCATGTTTTAAATTTAAAAAAAAAAACTCTCTTATAAAATTTTCTTTTTTAACATGATGATAGAAAATTTTAATTTTAAAACTTATCTCCCTTTTTTCTTAAACCATGAGGATGGTTAAAAAAGGAAAGTTTTAAAACTTTTAAAACTTTCTATTAAAACATGTGGCCTAATTCAAATAAGGAAAGTTTTAAACATTAAAATCTCTCTTTTAAAACTTATAGTTTTCTACAAAGAGAAGATTTTAAAAATTTAAAACACCCCTCCTATTTGAAATAATTGTGGCCGGCCCCTACAAGCTTGGTCACCAAGCAATAGGGTCGGCCCTATTAAGAGGAGATGTGGCCGGCCATTGCTTGGTCACCAAGCAATGGGTCAGCCCCTTCTTGGACACCAAGAAGGGCCTTTCTTTGGATGGACTTGAGACTTTAATGAGGCTATGATAGGGACCTAGAGGAGAAATTAGTTTTGGCCTTCCGATGAGCTTGAATATCTCGTGCTCGCCCCGAACACACAACTCAAGTTCATCGATAACAACTCATTCCACTAGAGAGTTATTACCGCACTACCACACCAACCCCAAATTACATTATGGGCTCCTTCTTATCATGAGTGTGTTAGTCTTCCTGTGTTTAAGATTATGAATGTCCACTAATTAAGTAAGTTACTGACAACTCACTTAATTAATATCTAGCTCCAAGAGTAGTACCACTCAACTTTATTGTCATGTCGGACTAGGTCCACCTGCAGGGTTTAATATGGCAATCCTTATGAGCTCCTCTTGGGGACATTCTCAACCTAGATAACTAGGACATAGATTCCTTCTATAATCAACAACACACACTATAGGTAATATCATTTCCCAACTTATCGGCATATTGATTTATCGAGCTAAACCTCATCCTTTGATAAATCAAAGAAATAAATATTAAATATATGTGCTTATTATTATATTAGGATTAAGAGCACACACTTCCATAATAACTAATGTTTAGTTCTTTTACTAAGTCAGTACAAAAAGAACTTACCTAAATGATCCTACTCAATACACTTAAAGTGTATAAGTGTAATTTATTAGTCAAGATAAACTAATACTTAATTACACTACGACTATTCTGATGGTTTGTTCCTTTCCATCTTAGTCGCGAGCAACTGTTTATAATTTATAGAGAGCCGACAATATGATCTTCTGAGTGTGACACCACACTCCATGTTGTCTACTATATAAATTAATTGAACAATTACATTTAATAAATAAATTCAGATATTGACCAATGTGATTCTTTTATTTCAACAAATAAATATTTACAAAAGCTAGGCTTTTAGTATACACTCTAACAAATTGTTCTCTCAAGATATTCAATATATGCTCTCATATGACAATCTATCATTCAAGTACCAACTCAATTACTTGGTCAATAATTCTATGTCATACATAATACATAATTAATCACGTCAAGGAAATAATTGGAATGAGCCAAAACCATCATTCGTTGAATCAATTTCAGCACTGAGAGGTGAAGCAGATTTAACGAGGAGGTACACTTAATAAGCTCTTTGTCATGTGGCCATTGAAGGAACAACCTATTAAAAAAGGATATGATGTTATTTTTGGTGCAGATTGGACTAACAATCTAACTCGACTTTTGATGAATGATAAGGGAGTTAAGTTAAGTGTGTTATGATCTAATTATTTTACTGAGTGTGCAGGAATTGACAAGTCCGAAGGACCAGACACCAGGCTGAAATCCAGCTAGGTCTACGGGATCAGATAGCTGGTGCGAAGTCCAAATAGATCAATGGACTGACCGGATATCTGGCAGGAAGACTGATTGGGTTCGCGGGACCGGACAACTACAGAAGTCTAGTTGGGTATGCGAACCGGACAACTAACATGAAGACCTGATGGATCAAGAGGCTAGTCAACTAACAGCAAATTGGCAAGTAAAGGTAAATCACTGGAGGAGAGTGACTAAGTGAGGATGCATCCCGATTGAGGGACAGTAAGTGTCGGTCCAGGTTAAATCTATTTTGAGTCCCTAATCTAAGACCTTGACTAGTTCCTGGTCCTGGGAGGATATGAGCTAATTACTACTTCTTATTTTTCACTGTCTTTGTTTTACAGGTTAGATGTTTTAGATTTGGACTAACACAACTTGTAGGACAAAAGGAGCAAAAGGTTTTCGGATGAACAGTACCCGAAGGCGCCTTCACACTATTCATGGAAGACACCTTTAATGGCTTGAAGGCGCCTTCCAAGGGATAAATTTTGGAACTCGTCGCAGATAAGGTGAAGTTGGGATCAAATTTACCACGTTGAAGGCACCTTCAATGTCCATAGAAGGTGCCTTCCATGCCCTTTATAAGGCAGTCTCGATCAAGCTTCATTCAACAACTACTATACAAGCTACTGTGCATCTATTTGAGGTTCTGACTGCTCTGACTTCCTACTGCGACTTTGCTACAAAGCTGCTGTGCCCGACAACTGCTTCAAAGACTTCTGATCGTTGTTGGCAGATCGACACCGACACTCATGCACTCTCACTTCGATTCTTACGTGTTGATAACAAAGTAATTTTGTTTATACTTAATTTTTGCAAACAGAAAGTGTAGTCTATTACACTTTTCCAATCTCTTTGTACTCGATCTTCTTTTCTGGAGGTACTGGAAGAGGTTTGATATTGGATTACCCATCGATAGGTTCGCGGGACCTGAGTCTTGGAGTAGGAGTCATTGAAGGCTCCGAACCAAGTAAATCACTCGTATTTGTATTATTTTTCGTTTGTCTATTCTCTTATTCCACTATATTCGTACTTTGATTTGAAAATCGAAAAGAATGAAATTTTTAAAACCATGCAATTCACCCTCCCCATCTCACGTGCGACTCGATCCAACAACTAATATCAGAGCAAGTTCTGATATGAATTTATGCAACCACCAATCAAGCAAGGGGGAATTATTTTCGAATTTTGGTTTTTTGTATTCAATTTGAATCGGTAGAACTTACCCTTTCAAATAACAATTTCTCGTTTTCTTTTTAACTGAAGCTAGTGCAACACTACTCGAGTTCTTCGGAATTTTTTACTTTTCTTCTAAATCTCTGTTAATCAAGACCAAGTCTTGGTACCTTCTTTAGTTCTCTATCTATAGCTCTAAATGGCCCAAAATGAAAGGTACATCATCGTTCATCCCCCACTCTTCAATAGGGATGATTTCCTATACTGGAAGAAGCATATGGAGATGTACCTAAAAACTAACTTCGACCAATGGTTCAGCATCACCAAAGGGTACAAGGCGCTAATTGACAATGCCGGAATTCCAATAGACTCAGAAAATTAGAATCCGGAAATGAAGAAGAAGGCCCAGCTTAACTTCAAGGCCCTCAACACAATCCATGTGGGTTAACAAAGGAGGTGCTGAAACGAGTCGACCCACACTGTAAGTACCCCAAGGTAGTTTTGATGTGAGTAACCAAGTCATGTTATGTCATGTTGGTATTTAACCCTTATGTATAAGTGTACAGCAACTTAGGAGCACAGGAAGTTGAGCGAAAGAGGCAGCTAGCGAGAAGGACGACACGGGAGAGAGTCGACGGGCTCGGTGCGTCCGAAGGATGAGGTGCTGCAGAAAAGTACGCGGACGGATGAGAAGGAGGCGCATAGCGTTTACGAGGGATGAGAAGTCGGAGCGGAAGATTGTTCGAAGGCCAGAAGTTAGATTCGGATGAGCCATATTCTAAATGTTCGAGATCACCCAAGCGAAAGGAGCCGAAGCGGAAGACCCGGAGCAATACGAGCAGAAGAGAAACCGAAGACAGGGACTAAAAATCAACAAAAAGTCGATTTTTCAGTCCGGGGCACCCCGACCAAGTCCGAGGTGCCTGGACCTGTCTGGAGCACCCGAACTTGGTCCAAGCGCTTGGACTTGTCCGGGGCACCCTGACTTGGACCAATGCTCGAATCAAAAAAATTAGCTAAATGCGACGTGGCTCATTGCGTTGCGATGAGAATAAAGATTTATCCCCCTAGAGGCACCTAGAACCCTTCGAAGCACCCCGACCAGGGCTGTAAATACAGCCCTGGTCCCAGAAGGCTAGAACAACACTTATGATTGATTCCTATTCAGTTCTGTAATTTTAGTGAACATTCAACTTTGTTGGATTAACAACCTCCCCAGTTGTAACCAAGTAAATCATTTGTGTCTCTTCCTTTTTTTATTTAAGTCTCTTATTTCTTTTATTCAAGTGTTGATTATTATTAAGCTATAAAAGTTTGAGAAAGGTTCGTTTATCTTTGCAGGACTATTCACCCCTCTCTAGCTGACCGCCAAGGGTCTTTCAATTGGTATCAGAGTAGGTTCGCTTCAGGAGGACTAAATACCAAACAAAGCACACGAGATAGTTGGACCGAGCATCTGTTAGAATTTGAACGATGTCCTAAGGCACCTTACGATTTTTTCTATTTATTTGATAAGTATAGATTCACTATTTGAGTGCATATTATATGTTTGATTATTTTAAACTCATTTACTGAATGCCTGTAATATAATTCATAACATGAGAGGATTTGTGATTAGATCACAACTGGTGATTATATCACATGTATAATTATGAATATATTGAAATTTCCCTAGTCGTTAATTGATGCATTCGGACATCATCAATTCTGTAAGACTAACACGGGTTATACTCATTAGTCCGGCTAAGCAGTTGTTTTCTCACTGGCTGGAGACATTGGGATGTCGAGAGTTAAACATAGATGCTGATTATGATAACTAGTTCATAGGAGTGACTCACTATAAGACTTCATATAGTTCTTTACATATATATATATATATGTATGTGAAGTTCTTACTATAGCACGAGTACAAGTTTCCTTCGACTTGAGGTATACAAGTCATCTTGATCATGGAGACTTATACTTTGACATCTTATGCAATCATCTCATTAAGGTGTGGACCTGGGATGATTGAGTATAAGTTGAAGTGCCCGAAAGTATTTGGATAGCTCACAGAGGATTCATCGCTCCTTGCAAGGAGACATATGTCCTATGGTCACTCGTTAGAATTATTACTCAAAATTTTTAGCCAAAGCATCACATGTTAAGAGTGTGAGACTCTTATACACATGTACAAATAATTTGAATCTGTAGAACGAGGAAGTATTACTTAGTCTAGGTGTGACGTAGTCAGCCTAGTGGGGATAAGACACATAGACCATGTTCTGAACTAAGTGGGTATAAGACAAGTGAAAGGAACGAGGTACGACTCATTGTAGTTGTTGAAGGATTTAGAATTAATTCTAAGATCAACTATGATTTTACAGCTAATTAGGGATCATGATGTACTACTATATGTCACTCATGATTGTTATATAATTAAGTAGTTAATTATGGATGACCAAGATAAACCGGAAACCTATTGGGTTACACGCACTAATGAGTCTCTAAAAGATGTAAAATAAGTTAAAGAATAGGATTCTTAGATCAAGAGATAAATGTTTAGTTACACCATACATAAGATAAATATGGAAATATTTGTCACAATGGAAGCACAGATGAGCTACATCTCTTATGGAAGAGTTGGACTATATTTGATTTAATCATGAATTAGGCATGAACCAACTTGGTTTAGTTAAGAATCAAATCAAGGGGTTAATAGGCTAATTTTTGGTTAAAGGATAATGGGTTGAATTTTAGTTTTCTAATCCAACTCATTAATGAGGGTTATATATTGATATGGTTGATAGAAGATTATACACATGAGATTATTAATTGACTTGTAATATTTTTGGAAAACTTAAACCCCATTTCTCTTCGCCTCTCCCTCTGCCCTCTCTCTTTGCCACCACCAACAAGGGGAAGCCCTTCTTGTTGGATCATGAAGAACGCTAGAAGGGGGGGAGGGTGAATAGTGATCATCGTAAATCGAGAATTAAATCGAGTAAGCAGTGGAAAGATAACAATGGAAAACAGCGCTAACAAATTAATTTTTACTTGGTTCGGAGCATTCGTCGACTCCTACTCCAAGGTCCGCACTCGTCGAGTGTTTTCGTTGGGCAATCCACTAACAATTCACAAATCTTTACAAGAGGAATACAACAGATCTATAATTTAAGTGCAGAAATAAACAAGTATACCAACAACTTCTTAGAGATCTGAAGGTTGGACCTGTTTGGACTTCGTGCCAGCTATCTGGTCGACCCATCGACCTAGCTGGATTTCATGCAAGATATTCGATCAACCCATCGACTTATCTGGACTTCGTACCAGCTATCCGATTAGCCCGTCAACGTAGCTGGATTTCTCACCAGATATCCGATCAGCCCATCGACCTATCTGGACTTCTCATGTAGACTTAGTTAACTCGTTAGATCATAATAAACCTAACTTAACTTACTTTATCATTCATCAAAATCTGAGTTAGACCGTTAGTGCAACCTGCACCAACACTTCCCCTTGTTGTCGTGACCATCACAACGAAGAAATCTCTTCCTTGTGTGCTTCTCTTCCTCTTCCTCTTGATCCCTCTTCTTCGCTTGTGGCTAGTAACTTCCAAAGAAGAGATTTGTACTCAAGGAATTGTCTTGAGGAGTTCAGCGTGGATATGAATAGAGGCGAGGTTCAAAAATGTCACTACGGTTGATGCCCTTCTCATTACAAGTCATCCGTAAGGTACACCTAGCGTAAATTTACTTTCCGTAAAAATTTAACCATCCGTAAGTTTCCTAAACTATTAGGAAATTCTATTTTCCGAAAGTTTCTGATATAATTTCAGAAAATTAAATTTAGAAATATTCTGTTAATTTAGAAATTAGCATTTCTGGTATTTTCTAAAATTTTAAGAAATATTATATTTTTGGAAAGTTTCCTAAATTGTTAGGAAATATAAATTTGAAAAGATTTAAAAAATTATAAAAAAATTCGGATTTGAGATATTCTAAATTAAATTATAGAATTAATATTTTCTATAATTTTTAGATTTATTAAAATATTCTATTTTTGAAAAGTTTCATGAGTAAATACCAAATTTGGAAAGATTTAAAAAATCATAAAAAAATCCAAATTTGAATTATTCTATAATAAATTAAAAAATATTAATTATTTATTTCTTAAATGGTTAGAAAATTAATTTGAAAATTTATTTCCAAAATAATTAAAGATTCTTGATTAATAGAAAGATTCAAGATGAGATATGTTAATTAAAATTTAAAATTAATTTCTTAATTTGATTAGATAAATGTTGATTTATTAAAACCAGATTTATAACATATTTTTATTTCTAAAATAGAATTATAAAATATGTAAATTTATACCATGAACATATCATATTGTATGTAATGTAGGCTTACGCCATTACATAATTCCATGGGAGTAGATGGAACTGTTTTAGAAGGTACCATATTCAAAATGTACACTGCTGTTTCTAAAGCATATCTCCAAAATGAATTTGGTAATTCTGAATAACTCATCATCGATCTAACCATTTCCATAAGAGTCATATTCCTTCGTTCTGCCACACCATTATGTTGGGGTGTACTAGGTGCAGACAATTGGGATTGAATCCCGACTTCTGATAAGTAATTCCTAAACTCTTCAAAGAGGTATTCGCCACCACGGTCATACCGTAGTGTCTTGACACTTTTACCAAGACGTTTCTCCACATCAGTCCTATATTCTTTGAACTTATCAAAGCATTCAGACTTGCGGCGCATCAAGTAAATGTATCCATATCTTGAATAATCGTCTATAAAGGAGACGAAATATTCATAACCACCTCTTGCCTGGATAGACATAGGACCACACAAATCAGAATGAACCAATTCTAACACATCTTTGGCTCTATACCCCTTTACCTTAAAAGGTCTCTTGGTCATTTTACCTTCCAAGCAGGATTCACATGTTGGAAAGTTTTCCAACTCTAATGAACCCAAGAGTCCATCGGTTACAAGCCTTTGAATCCTACTTAAGTTAATATGACCAAGCCTTAGATGTTAAAGATATGTTTGGTTCATTTCCGAAGGTTCTTTTCTCTTATTAGAGTTAGAAGATGTGTTATTAATTTCCATATATTGCATTGTGGGAGAAATTTGATTTAAAGTATATAAATTGTCAACCAATGCACCAGAACAGATAATAACCTTATTTCTCTTTATAACCACATTGTTACTAAAAGAAACAGAATATCCATCCAAATACAGTTTAGAAACTGAAATTAAATTCTTTCTAAAACTGGGTACATAAAGACAATTTCTTAAAACTTAACTTTTATTCCTATCAAAAGATAAGTAGACGTCTCCCACTGCAACAGCCGCCACCTTAGTAGCATTGCCCATGTAGACAGTTATCTCTCCTTCAAATAGTCATCGGGTTTCCTAGAACCCCTGCAAAGAGTTGCAGACATGATCAGTGGCTCCTGTATCTACACACCAGGTACTGGTAGATAACACCGCTAAACATGTTTCAACTACTAGAGTATGAGATATACTTTTATTGTTCTAATTCCTACGAGGGCAGTCCGCCTTCCAATGTCCTGACTGCTTGCAGATGAAGCACTTGCCCTTCGGCTTCTTCATTCCAGCTTTCTGTCCTGTACCCTGAGGTTTATTCACCTTCTTTGCTGAAAAGACCTGTTTGTTCTTCTTCTTGCCTTTCGACTTAGAAGTAGAACAATTTTCAGCATAGTGAATCTGAGAACTGTGAAGAAATATTCCTTCTGCTGCCTGTAGTTCTGTCAGAAGTTCCGCCAACGTATACTCTCTTTTGTTCATGTTATAGTTCAGGCGGAACTGCTCAAAACTTCTAGGTAGCGTTTGGAGAATTATATCGACCTGGGTTTCCCCATCGATTTCTCCTCCAAGGACTTGTATTTCATTCAGATAAGTCATCATTTTGAGGATATGATCCCTTACGGGTGTCCCCTCAGACATGGTGGTTGTCATTAACTTTCTCATTGCCTCTTGCCTAGCAGTCCAACTCTGGTGCCCAAAGTGTTCTTTGAGATTGTTCATTATATCATAAGCAGTTGGTAAATCTTGATGTTGATGTTGTAATACATTTGACATTGAAGCCAAAATGCAACACCGCACCATCTCATCTGCTTTTACCCATTTCTTATGATACTCAATCTCCTCTGGGGTAGAGCCACCATTAGGTGTATCTGGGCATACCTCTGACAGTACAAACTTATAGCTTTCAGCAGTTAAGATAATATCTAGGTTTCTTTTCCAATATATATAGTTAGGACCAGTAAGTCTATTCTCTTTTAGAATAATGGCCAGTGAGTTGAAAGTCATCCTAAGAATCACAAAATAAATTTTGGTCAGGACTATAAATTTAGAATAATATTGATTCCTTAAACAATACTATTTAAATTTACCAACACCTCAAAACACCGTGAATATTGCATGCCACGTTAGTGTGGACGTATACAAATTCAACATTTGTAAGAGGAGGGTGTAATCTATTAATTTTATTATCTTGTCATCTTAACTTTATGATAAATAAAATTAATAGTTGGTTTTCCTTTGGTCACACAAAACAATAGCAGTGACTCCGTTGGGGAGGATACTATTGAATGTGTCTAAGTGTATACCATTTTGATACTTAGTCCATTAAATAGGATTATGCCCCTTCAGTTGGAGAAAATCACATGCTCCTAAATAATTTCCTATAATCATCCATAAAGGAAGTTTGATCTAGTGATCCGCAACAAACCCATCCGTTGTGGAGGGAGACACTCAGAGCCAACACGCAAGCTTGTTGCATTACTTACAAACCAGTAATGGAGACCGTGGAATTTATTAAAATCCCTCTCCCACTTAGTTATTTAAAAATGAGGATTTTAACCTATGCTAGCATACATTATACACATCACAGTAAATAAAAGCAATAAATATAGAAATTATTTTTCCAACTAGTATGGCATTTTCCGTCATTATTCTCCGTGTGCTCCAATCCTAGTTGTTGCCATCTTTAGTCACCGCCATCGGGTCGAGTTGTCGCATCTATATTGCTTCTTATTCCGCTGTGCCTCTAGTCCTCCAATAGCACCACGCCTCGCAAAGATACGATCCGCGACAAATATAGAATTTTACATATATCGATCCTATATTCCATAAAAGAATGTACATATATTCTAGATCAAACAAAAATAAAATTTCAAAAATAATACAACTCCTGCTGTATTTGATACATACAATCATGCACACAAAATAATACCCTTGACATGTCTAAGAGTCCAATCACACACAATATCTATATGCCATAATAGTTGGAGTCTAGAACCACAAAGTTAGCACATCCTACTATTATCCTGCCTAAATTATGTATGACATGTGCATAATTAATTTGAAAACCAAAACACACAGAGGTAAACCCTAGCTCTGATACCAATTGTTGGTTAGTTCCAGGAAGATCGTACCGGTTCCACTGTATAAAAATTTTGTACAAGTGTCGAACCTTTCCTAAATAACCTATTGTGTTCTTTAGAAGTTAAATTATAAATCGCAGACGGAACTTAACATCATTGATTTCAAATTTAACTTATCTGTTCTTAATGGTTTAGACTTGGATCGCAAGCGGAACTTAACACTATTGATCCAAATCCACCTACGTTATAAATTCAATTAAATATTAATTTTCAAAATTGGCTTCCAGGTTAAACATGGCGAGGCACAAGGCCTTCTTGGATATGGGAGCAACCACCACTTCCTAGACAAAGCCTTTTAAGGAAAGCTAATATTTAATTTCCTTATATAACTTAGGTTTAACCAAAAAGAACAATCGAATCACAAATTCGAAAAATAAAGAAAAACATAAACACGAATTACTAATTCGAAAAAACTAGATCTAATGCCTCTTGTGTTTGGAATTCTAACAAAGAAAAATAACTAACATGATGCGGAAGAAAATTACTAGTTATACCTTTTCTTTGCAAGCTAATGACCTCAAGATCTTCTGCCGTATTCCTCGCCTCGCCTTGGACGTCGTGTGGGCGATGATCCTCCAAGATGAACACCACCCAAAAGAGCTTCTCCTCCTTGTAATATTCGGCCACCACCACCACAAAATGAAAGAGAGCAAAGGGAGAAGAGAGGGAGAGAGGGGTCGACCACTTGAGGATCACCAACCAAGAGAATAAGAGTTGTGTCTCATGAGGTCTCCTCACCCCTTCTTTTATATTACTTGCCCAAGGAAAATAAGGGAAGAATTTTTACAAAAATTAAAATCTTCCTCTAGTTTTTCCTTTTCCCTTTTTATTTTTCCTTTTCTTTCCTCTTGATTGAATCAATCACCAAATCAATGATTGGCTTGATTTAATCTTGGCCGGCCCCTTGCTTGGGCACCAAGCAAGGGTGGCCAACCACTTATAGGAAGGAATAAAAAATTTTTTTATAAAATTTTACAAGAAGAAATCCTCTTATAAAATTTTACAAATTCTTTTTCCTAAAGTGGATGTTAAAAGGAAAGTTTTAAAAAATTAAAACCATGTGTTTAAAATTTAAAACTTCTCTTCAAAAATTTCCTTTTTTAACATGAATAGAAAATTTTAATTTTTAAAACTTCTCTTCCTTTTTTTCCTAAAATCATGAGGATGGTTAAAAAAAGGAAAGTTTTAAAAACTTTTAAAACTCTCTATTAAACCATGTGGCCTAATTCAAATAAGGAAAGTTTTTAAAATTAAAATATCTCTTTTAAAACTTATAGTTTTCTACAAAGAGAAGATTTTAAAAATTTAAAACATCCCTCCTATTTGAATTTATTATGGTCGGCCCCTACTTGCTTGGTCACCAAGCAAGAGGGTCGACCCTCTTAAGGAGATGGTGGCCGGCCATTGCTTGGTCACCAAGCAATGGGTCAGCCTCCTTTCTTGGACACCAAGAAGGGCTTTTAATGAGTGGTTTATAAGGCACTAATGAGGCTACGACAGGGACCTAGAGGAGAAATTAGTTTTGACCTTTCGATGAGCTTGAGTATCCCGTGTTCGCCCCGAACACACAACTCAAGTTCATCAACAATAACTCATTCCACTAGAGAGTTATTGTTGCACTACCGCACCAATCCCAAATTACATTATGGGCTCCTTCTTACCATGAGTGTGTTAGTCTCCCTGTGTTTAAGATAACAAATGTCCAATAATTAAGCGAGTTACTAACAACTCACTTAATTAGTATCTAGCTCCAAGAGTAGTACCACTCAACTTCATTGTCATGTTGGACTAAGTCCACCTGCAGGGTTTAACATGGCAATCCTTATGAGCTCCTCTTGGGGACATTCTCAACCTAGATAACTATGATATAGTTTCCTTCTATAATCAATAATACACACTATAAGTAATATCATTTCCCAACTTATCAGGCCTATTGATTTATCAAGCTAAATCTCACCCTTTGATAAGTTAAAGAAATATATACTAAATATATATGCTTGTTATTATATTAGGATTAAGAGTACACACTTCTATAATAATTAAGGTCTAGTTCTTTTATTAAGTCAGTATAAAAAGAACTTACCTAAAATGGTCCTACTCAATACACTTAGAGTGTACTAGTGTAATTTATTAGTCAAGATAAACTAATACCTAATTACACTACGACTATACCAATGGTTTGTTCCTTTCCATCTTAGTCGTGAGCAACTGTTTATAATTTATAAAAAGCTGATAACATGATCTTCTGTGTGTGACACCACACACCATGTTATCTACTTTATAAATTAATTGAACAACTATATTTAACAAATACATATAGACATTTGACCAATGTGATTCTTTTATTTCAAAAATAAATGTTTACAAAAGTTAGACTTTTAGTATACACTCCAATAGGCTATATGACTGGATGCATGTTCTCTACGAGGTACCTCTAGGATCATGAGACTGTTGACTGGCTCAAATTATGGTTACCGGATATGTGACATATTCACCATATTAGCTATATAGGATGACTTGTGCACTGAGTATTTCTTTTGCTATATGATATCTGGCTTATGCTTTCGTTTGGTGTCTGGTTACTATCTCCTCTACTTTATGGATATCCTCTTATGCATATTGGTTTGAACTTGCTAGGTTATAGACTCATGACATTTTTATTATAGGTGAGGATGACTTCCAGGTTATGCCGGAAGGCCCTCGGACAGAGTAGACGAGGAGGCGGGATAGACGCATGGTTCTGTCCGTTGTCCAGGAGTACAGAGCCTACTAGATTTACTGCGAGAGATTTTTCCTTTCTTTGTCATTCGGGTGGGGAAAGTTTGAGGAGTTTTTGTTCAACTTGATAAACCTAGTTTGATACTGTCGTGCCCATTGGGTATCATAATTTTCTTAATGGTACTGCATTATAATCATTCATATAGTAGTTGATGAGAGGGATTTTAAAAAAAAAATTGGGGATGTTTCAATGGGGTTGTGCCGTATATGTTTATAATTCCTCACATCCACACGGCAAGTTAGGCCCATGAGAAAAGAAGTGTATATTTACAAGATACTCAGAACAGTCCAAGGGACATGTGTTCTTGGGTGAACATATGGACAACATAGTAACCGAGATTGAATCTCGTGATGCCACCTTCCTGGAAAATGATTTCCCTACGAGAGGTGAAATCGATCAGGATTGCACCTTCTATGAGATGGATGAACCTGGCGGAGGGACCCAAGAGCTTGTTACAAATCTTGGTCCTAGTGAGAGTGGTCCATCTGGAGGTGAGGAGGCTCCCCTTCCTCGTAGGAGTAGTCGTGGACGTATACCTCATCGTAATTTCCTGATTGAGGATGAGATCTTCATTGTAACACCATTAGGATGATGAGGATCCTAGCACATTTCAAGAGGCTCTCGATGGTCCAGCAAAGGGCCAATGGTATAAAGCCATGCAAGAGGAGATGGATTCTATGAGAGTCAACGGGGTCTGAGATCTAGTTGACTTACCTGAGGATATAAAGGCCATTGGGAACAAGTGGATTCTCAAAATCAAAAGAAAGGTCGACGGATCGATAGAGAGGTACAAGGCCCGTCTGGTAGCCAAGGGTTACACACAGACCAAGGGCATTGACTACGGGGAGACTTTTTCTCCAGTAGTCAAATTTACATCGATCCGTCTACTCTTGGCGATTGGTGTGAACATGGATTTGGAGTTACATCAGATGGATGTAAGAACCGCTTTCCTTAATTAAAGTTTGGATGAGGAGATCTACATGGAGTAGACTTCTGGGTTAGTTTTAGTAGTGTTGGTTAGTCCTAGGAAAACGTACCAGTTCCGCTGTACAAAAATTTTTGTACAAGTGTCGAACCTTTCCTTAAATAACCTATTGTGTTCTTTAGAAGTTAAATTAGGAATCGCAGACGGAACTTAACATCATTGATTCCAAATTTAACTTATCTGTTCTTAATGGTTTAGATTTGAATCGCAAGCGGAACTTAACACTATTGATTCAAATCTACCTAAGTTATTAATTTCATAAATATTAATTTCCAAAATTGGCTTCCAGGACTGCATGGCGAGGCACATGACCTTCTTGTATATGGGAGCAACCACCACCGCCTAGGCAATGCCTTTTAAGGAAAGCTAATATTTATTTCCTTAAATAACTCTAGGTTAACCAAAAAGAACAATCGAATCACAAATTCAAAAAAAAAGAAACCACAAACTCAAAAAACTATTTCGAAAAACTAGATCTAATTGCCTCTTGTATTTAGAATTCTTACAAAGAAAATAACTAGTATGATGCGGAAGAAAATTACTAGTTATACCTTCTCTTTGTAAGCTAATGACTTTGAGATCTTCTGCCGTATTCCTCGCCTCGCCTTGGACGTCGTGTGGGCGACGATCCTCCAAGATGAACACCACCCAAAGAAGCTTCTCCCCTTCTTCTAAAATCCGGCCACCAACACCACCAAGGAGAAGAGAGCAAAAGGGAAAAGAGAGAAGAGACGGAGGGTCGACCACTTGATGATCTCCAAGCAAGAGAATAAGAATTGTGTCTCATGAAGCCCTCTCACTCCTTATTTTATATTACTTGCCCAAGGCAAATAAGGAAAAACCTTTTACAAAAAATAAAATCATCCAAGAGTTTTTCTTTTTCCCTTTTTATTTTTCCTTTTCTTTTCCTCTTGATTGAATCAATCACCAATCAATGATTGTGATCAATCCTATTTGGTTTAGGATTGTGGTTTGGCCGACCCCTTGCTTGGGCACCAAGCAAGGTGGTCGGCCACCATATTTAGGGAAGAAAAATAATTTTTTTATAAAATTTTACAAGAAGAAAAAACTCTTATAAAATTTTACATGCTCTCTTTCCTAGAGTTAAAAAAGGAAAGTTCTAAAATTAAAACCATGCTTTAAAATTTAAAACTTCTCTAACAAAATTTCCTTTTTTAACATGATGATAGAAAATTTTAATTTTAAAACTCATCTCTCTTTTTTTTCTTAAACCATGAGAATGGTTAAAAAGGAAAAGTTTTAAAACTTTTAAAACTCTCTATTAAAACATGTGACCTAATTCAAATAAGGATAGTTTTAAAAATTAAAATCTCTCTTTTAAGACTTATAGTTTTCTACAAAGAGAATATTTTAAAAATTCAAAACACCCCTCCTATTTGAAATAATTGTGGTCGGCCCCTACAAGCTTGGTCACCAAGCAATAGGGTCGGCCCTATTAAGAGGAGATGTGGTCGGCCATTGCTTGGTCACCAAGTAATGGGTCAGCCCCTTCTTGGACACCAAGAAGGGCCTTTCTTTGGATGGACTTGAGACTTTAATGAGGCTATGATAGGGACCTAGAGGAGAAATTGGTTTTGGCCTTCCGATGAGCTTGAGTATCCCGTGTTCGCCCCGAACACACAACTCAAGTTCATCGATAATAACTCATTCCACTAGAGAGTTATTACTGCACTACCGCACCAATCCCAAATTACATTATGGACTCCTTCTTATCATAAGTGTGTTAGTCTCCCTGTGTTTAAGATTACGAATGCCCACTAATTAAGTAAGTTACTGACAACTCACTTAATTAATATCTAGCTCCAAGAGTAATACCACTCAACTTCATTGTCATGTCGGACTAGGTCCACCTGCAGGGTTTAGCATGGCAATCCTTGTGAGCTCCTCTTGGGGACATTCTCAACCTAGATAACTAGGACACAGATTCCTTTTATAATCAACAACACACACTATAAGTAATATCATTTCCCAACTTATCGGGCATTTTGATTTATCGAGCTAAACCTCACCCTTTGATAAGTTAAATAAATAAATATTAAATATATGTATTAGTTATTATATTAGGATTAAGAGCACACACTTCCATAATAACTAAGGTCTAGTTCTTTTACTAAATCAGTACAAAAAGAACTTACCTAAATGATCCTACTCAATACACTTAAAGTGTATCAATGTAATTTATTAGTTAAGATAAACTAATACTTAATTA
Organism: Zingiber officinale; assembly: GCF_018446385.1. Taxonomy (NCBI): domain Eukaryota; kingdom Viridiplantae; phylum Streptophyta; class Magnoliopsida; order Zingiberales; family Zingiberaceae; genus Zingiber; species Zingiber officinale. The sequence goes on from NC_055991.1 coordinate 17,820,126, forward strand.
CACTACGACTATTCTGATGGTTTGTTCCTTTCCATCTTAGTCGTGAGCAACTGTTTATAATTTATAGATAACTGACAACATGATCTTCTGAGTGTGACACCACACTCCATGTTATCTACTATATAAATTAATTGAACAATAACATTTAACAAAAAAATACAGATATTGACCAATGTGATTCTTTTAATTCAAAAATAAATGTTTACAAAAGCTAGGCTTTTAGTATACACTCTAACAAGTAGGTCAAGAAGATAAAGTATGTTGACTACGGAAGTCGATATACGACTTAAAACAATCATCCAGATGGTGATACTTGAGATTTCACGAGGAGGTGATATCTTATGGTTTTACAATAATCGAGGAGGATCATTGTGTCTATCTGATACGTTCTGATGATTCCTTTATGATATTGTCATTGTATGTGGATGATATAATGTTGGCTAAGAACAACATAGAATATCTTATAACCATTAAAACATGATTGTCATCCAGCTTCGACATGAAAGATATGGGTGAAGCAGAGTTTATCCTTGGAGTAAAGATCCAGAGGGATCGCTCAAGAAGAATGTTGGCTCTTTCACAAGAGACCTATTTTAAGAAAATCCTTGAGCGTTTGGGATGAGTGATAGCAATCTCATAGATACTCCTATAGTCAAGGGTGATGGTCTGAGTCTTGATATGTGCCCTAAAACTCAGGAAGAAGCAAGGGAAATGAGCAAAGTCCCTTATTCCAGTGCAGTAGAAAGCCTAATGTATGCAATGTTGTGTACACGACCAGATATATGTTACGCAATCGGTCTGGTGAGTAGATATCAATCGAATCCTAGAAAGGGTCATTGGAGAGCAGTAAAAAAGGATTTTTAGATATCTTAAAGGAACTGCAAGCCTCTCCTTGTGTTATGGGGGAGATGATTTGCGCCTTATGGGATATTCATACGTTGACTGGGGTGGCGATCTAGATAAGCGTAAATCGACATTAGGTTTTGCCCTCTTGCTCAATGGTGTTGGTTGGTCCTAGGAGGATCATACTGGTTCCATTGTACAAAAATTTTGTACAAGTGTCGAACCTTTTCCTAAACAACCTATTGTGTTCTTTAGAAATTAAATTAGGAATCGCAAACGGAACTTAACATTATTGATTCCAAATTTAACTTATCTGTTCTTAATGGTTTAGACTTAGATCGCAAGCGGAACTTAACACTATTGATCCAAGTCCAACCTATGTTACAAAGTTAATTAAATATTTATTTCTAAAATCGGCTCCCAGGTCAAACATGGCAAGGCACTAGGCCTTCTTGGGTATGGTGGGATCATCCACCACTGTCTCGACAAAGCCTTTAATAGAAATTCAATATTTAATTTCCTAAAATAACATTAGGTTTAACCAAAAAGAACAATCGAATCACAAATTCAAAAAATAAAACAAAGGAAACACAAATTCGAAACAAATCCGAAAACTCTAGAATCATATGCCTCTTGTGTTTGGTATTTCCAAAATAATTATACAAAGAAAACTAGTATGATGCGGAAAACAATTACTAGTTATACTTTTCTTTGTAAGCAAATAACCTCTTGATTTTCTACCTTATTCCTCTTCTAATCTCGGACGTTGTGTGGGCAACGATCTTCCGAGACAAGAACCACCAAGCTCCTTCTTCTCCAAGCTAGATTCGGCCACCAAGAATTCTCCATGAGAAGTAGAGGTCCGGCCACCACCACCAAGCTCCAAGGGATGCTAGAAACAAAGCCTCCTTTTCCTCCTTCTTCTCTAAGCAAGATCCAGCCACCTTCCAAACTTCATAGGTTGAAGAGATTCGACCACCAAGGAGAAGAAGGAAAAAAAGAGAGGGAAGAACTTGAAGGGCCAGCCACACCAAGGAAGAGAGGGAGAGAAAAATAGAATAGAGTTCCCATCCATGAAGGCACCTCTACCCCCTCTTTTATAATCCTTGGCTTTGTCAAATAAAGAAATTTAAATAAAAACTTCCTTAATTCTTTTGCCAGGAAAAGAAAAAATTAATTAATTTAAAAATCAATTTTCTTTTCATTATAAACATGGCCGACCACCTTCTAATCCCAAACAAGGAGAGTTTTAATCAACACAAGAATTAAAACTTCCTAATTTATAAAAAGGAAATTTTATAAATTAAAATCTTTCTTTTAAACATGTGGATGATTTCCAAAAAGGAAAGTTATCTCTAAAAATTAAAATCTCCTTTCAATCTACAAATAAGGAAAGATACCAAATCTTTTCTTAATCATTTGTAGAAACTTATAAAAGAAATATTTAATTTTTAAACTCTCTTTTAAATCATGAACATGGTTAAAAAGGAAAGTTTTCTCAAAATTTAAAACTACCTTTCAATCTACAAATAAGGAAAGATTTCAAATCTTTTCTTAATCTTTTATAGAAAGCTATAAAAGGAAAGATTTAAATTTTAAACTCTCTTTTAAAACCATGGAATCCACATAAGAAAAATTTATAAATAAAATCCCTTTTAATGTGATGTGGCCGGCCACATCATGCTTGGATTCCAAGCATTGGCCGACCACCAACTTGGCTCAACCACTTGGTCTTGGTCGGCCCTAGCTTGGGTTCCAAGCTAGCTTGGTCGGCCCCCTTGGGTTGGGTAATAAGTGGGTCTTGTTAGAGTGTATACTAAAAGCCTAGCTTTTGGTATAAACATTTATCTAGAAATAAGAATCACATTGGTCAAATGTCTACATTTATGATAGATGTAGTTGCTCAATTAATTTATATTGTAGATAACATGGTGTGTGGTGTCACACACAGAAGATCATGTTATCGGTTCCTTATAAATTATAAACAGTAGCTCACGACCAAAATGGAAATGAACAAACCATTGGAAGGTCGTAGTGTAATTAGGTATTAGTTTATCTTAACTATATAATTACACTAGTACACTTAGAGTGTATTGAGTAGGATCATTTGAGGTTGTTCCTTTTATACTGACTTTATGAAGGAACAAAGACCTCAGTTATTATGGAAGTGTGTGCTCTTAATCCTAATATAATAACAAGCACATATATTTGATATTTATTTCTTTAATTTATCAATGGGTGAGATTTAGTTCGATAAATCAATAAGCCCGATAAGTTGGGAAATGATATCACTTATAGTGTGTGCTGTTGATTATAGAAGGAAACTGTGTCCTAGTGATCTAGGTTGAGAATGTCCCCAAGAGGAGCTCATAAGGATTGTCATGTTAAACCCTGCAGGTGGACTTAGTCCGACATGACGATGAAGTTGAGTGGTACTACTCTTGGAGCTAGATATTAATTAAGCGAGTTGTCAGTAACTTACTTAATTAGTGGACATTTGTTATCTTAAACACAGGGAGACTAACACACTCATAATAAGAAGGAGCCCAAAATGTAATTTGGGAATGGTGCGGTAGTTCAATAATAGTTCTTTAGTGGAATGAATTATTGATGAAATTAAGTTGTGTGTTGGCGAACACGGATGCTTAATTTCATGGGAGACCAAACCAATTCCTCCTCTCGGTCCCTATCGTAGCCTCTAGTATATGAGATTTATACCCACCGATACCCACCTTCTTACCCATCCAATGGGGTCGCCAAGCTAGCTTGGAACCCAAGCTAGGCCAGACCAAGTGGATGAGCCAAGTTGGTGGCCGGCCAAAGCTTGGGTCCCAAGCTTAGGTGGTCGGCCACTAGAATATTAAAAAGATTTTTTATTAAAATTATTTCTTATGTGGATATCATGATTTTAAAAGAAATTTTAAAAAATTAAAAATTTCCTTTTATAGCTTTCTACAAAAGATTAAGAGAAGAGATTAATCTCTTTCCTTATTTGTAGATTAAAAGGATGGTTTTAATTTTTGGTAAAAACTTTCCTTATTTGTAAATCATCTACATGTTTAAAAGAGAGTTTAAAATTTGAAATTTTTCCTTATTTGTTGATTAAAAGGTGGATTTTAAATTTTAAGAAAACTTTCCTTTTTAACCATGTTCATGATTTAAAAGAGAGTTTAAAAATTAAATATTCTCTTTTATAAGTTTCTACAAGAGATTAAGAAAAGATTTGATATCTTTCCTTATTTGTAGATTAAAAGATATTTTAATTTTTAGAGATAATTTTCTTTTTATCCACATGTTTAAAAGAAAGATTTTAATTTATAAAATTTCCTTTTTATTAACCAATCATGAAGGGATGAAAATTATTGGAGAAATTTTTTATAAATTTCTAGAGACAAATTAGGAAGTTTTAATTAATTAAAACTCTCCTTGTTTGTAGCTTTAATATGGCCGGCCATATGAATTGATGAGAAGAAAATTATTTTTAATTAAATAAATTTTCTTTTTCAATGGCAAAAGAATTAAGGAAGTTTTTATTAAATTTTCCTTATTTGCCAAGACCAAGGATTATAAAAGAGGGGGTAGAGGAGGCTTCATGGTGAAGAACTCTATTCTATTTTTCCTCTCTTTTCTCCTTGGGTGTGGCCGGCCCTTTCTTTCCTCTCCTCTCCTTTGTGTGGTCGAAACCTTCTCATGGTGGAGATAGCTTTGGTGGCCGGATCTAAGAAGGAGAAGGAGAGAAAAGAGGCCTCTTTTCTAGCATCCCTTGGAGCATGGTGGTGGTGGCCGAACCTCTTCATCCTAGGAGAAGTTTTGATGGCCGAAACTTGTAAGGAAGAAGAAGGTGCTTGGTGGTTCTCATCTCGGAAGATCGTTGCCACACAACGTCCGAGGTTAGAAGAGGAATACGGTAGAAGATCAAGAGGTCTTTCTAAGAGGTATAACTAGTAATTTTTCTTTCCGCATCATACTAGTTATTTTTGGAAATAATACTAAATACAAGAGGCATACGATTCTAGTGTTTCGAATTTGTTTTCGATATAGTGTTCTTTTGTTTTTCTTTTCCTTGTGATTTGATTGTTCTTTTCGGTTGACCTAAAGTTATTTTAGGAAATTAAATATTAGCTTTCCTTAAAAGGTTTTGTCTAGTCGGTGGTGGTTGCTCCCATATCCAAGAAGGTCATGTGCCTCGCCACGTCAGTACTGGGAACCAATTATGGAAATTAATATTTAATAGAATTAATAACTTAAGGTGACTTAGGTCGAACGTGTTAAGTTCCGTAGGAGATCCAAGTCAAAACCTAAAAGAACAAATAGATTAAGTTTTGGATCAAACGTGTTAAGTTCCGCAGGCGATCCAAAATTTAATTTAAAAGAACACTTGGTAGCTAGGAAAAGATTCAGACCTTTGTACAAAATTTTTGTATAGTGGAACCTCTAGGTTTTCTGAGTAGCAACCAACAGGTCTGTGGTGGGTATAAATCTCTATATACAAGAGGCTACGATAGGGACCGAGAGGAAGAATTGATTTTGGTCTCCCGATGAAATTAAGCTTCCCGTGTTCGCCCCGAACACACAACTTAACTTCATCAATAATAATTCATACCACTAAAGAATTATTATTGAACTATCGCACCAATCCCAAATTACATTTTGGGCTCCTTCTTATTATGAGTGTGTTAGTCTCCCTGTGTTTAAGATGTCGAATGTCCACTAATTAAATGAGTTACTGACAACTCACTTAATTAATATCTTAGTCCAAGAGTAGTACCACTCAATCTTATTGTCATGTCGGACTAAGTCCACCTGCAGGGTTTAACATGACAATCATTATGAGCTCCTCTTGGGGACATTCTCAACCTAGATAACTAGGACATAGTTTCCTTCTATAATCAACAACACACACTATAAGTAATATCATTTCCCAACTTATCGGGCACCTGCAGAGTTTAACATGGCAATCCTTATGAGCTCCTCTTGGGGACATTCTCAACCTAGATAACTAGGACACAATTTCCTTCTATAATCAACAACACACACTATAAGTAATATCATTTCCCAACTTATCGAGCTTATTAATTTATTGAGCTAAATCTCACCCATTGATAAGTCAAAGAAATAAATACTAAATATATGTGTTTGTTATTATATTAGGATTAAGAGCACACACTTCCATAATAACTAAGGTTTAGTTCTTTTATCAAGTCAGTATAAAAAGAACTTACCTAAAATGCTCCTACTCAATACACTTAGAGTGTACTAGTGTAATTTATTAGTCAAGATAAACTAATATCTAATTACACTATGACTATTCTAATGGTTTGTTCCTTTCCATTTTAGTCGTGAGCAACTATTTATAATTTATAAAGAACTGATAACATGATCTTCTGTGTGTGACACCACACACCATGTTATCTACAATATAAATTAATTGAACAACCACACTTAACAAATAAATGTAGATATTTGACCATTGTGATTCTTTATTTCTAAATAAATGTTAATACAAAAGCTATGCTTTTAGTATACACTCTAACAAATGTGGGTACTATTTCATGGAGTAGTATGAAGCAAACCTGTGTAGCCTTATCTACAATGGAGGCTGAGTTTGTGGCTTGCTCAATTGCAGTTCAAGAGAGTGTTTGGCTTCGAAGACTATTGGATGACTTACGGATTGTGGTAAATAGTGGGAGGCCAGTGATTATCTATTGTGATAATTAGGCCGTTATCGCATACACTCGGAAAAAAAATATGGAACCGCCACATCAACGGACCCCCTAGAGCCGACCCCATGGATATGGAGGGAGGTAAATGCAGGTACACAGCTAAAAGCACATGGTGGAGACGCTAACCCCAGGCAATGACACGCTATCGCATACACTCGAGACCCTAAGTATCATAGTAGGACCAAACACATAGACACCAGATATAACTTTGTGAGAGACATCATGAGAAGGGTGAAGTGACCATCAAATACATTTCTACACACAGCATGGTGGCTGATCCCTTTACCAAACTCATTGCCAGATACTCATTTTTAAGACATAGAGAGTCATTGGGTTTGCGTATGTATTTACATTTCTCATCTTGTACTAGATTGATGATGTTGATATTTATTATTTTGATATATGATAATTGTGCATTATTCAGTCACACATGAGTTATTATATTTCAATTAATACATTTCTTATCATATATTTTATGATGTGGTGAAAAGGTATGCGAGGTAGGTCAGGTCATCTCTCTCACACGAATGACCACCCCTAGATATGAGTGAGCAGGGATGAGATAGTTTCTAGCTATAAGAGGTTTTGAGAGTAGTTCTACTAGAACATAAGTCACCTTGATATGTGTTCAAGATGAGGTCATATGTGAAATGACAGACATGGATATACTCACATTCATGTTGCCTATAAGTAGTCAGGTGTGAGATCTTAGATGTCACCTACGATTAGTGATATCGTTTCTGAGGCACTCTCCCTGAGATCTCTGAGTAAAGTTTTACGTGTAGACTAAGTCCCAAACTTGCACAGTGTTAGATAAATATCACATATGCCCTATTGAGAGATGGGGGAATAACACTGTGGTTCGTGTTTCATACCACGTGTGATAAAATGACTAAGGATAATGAGAGTCACTTTATTTGAAATGATTAAATTATTAATCCCCGTATTCTACTGTGTGAGATCTGAGATCCATTGGGTGGGATCTCTGATGCCCTTATTACTTTCGGTTGATTCTTGAAGTCTTGGATCAGTGTTGCTACTTTAGTCTGTTTACCTATGGTCCAAAATATAAATTGAGGTCTGTAAGGCAGGTCTAAGAAAGCAGCTGAATTAAGACTGATAGATTCATGTTTGGGAAAAGGAAGGTCAATTGACATTACATCATTGAGTAGTATTCATTGACCAGTCTATTATGTTAATCCAAGTTGGGATTTGAGCATAATAGTGAATACACAATCGAACAAATTTATAAGGGATCACTTTCGATGAGGAAGGTGGCTCGATGGATGTAAATGCATTGGATTTGGGATATAACGAGATCTTTTAGTACTATCGGTGGCCTTACGATCATCCTAATAGGTGTATCGAGAGATCTTTACTTACAGGTGTACTCGCTAGTCGCACGACATCCAATCCTGTATGAAAGTCCAGTAGGATGATTTAGTAGATCATATGAGCTATGTGTTAGGATGTATACTAAAAGTCTAGCTTTTGGTATAAACATTTATCTAGAAATAAGAATCACATTGATCAAATATCTATATTTATGATAAATGTAGTTGTTCAATTAATTTATATTGTAGATAACATGGTATGTGATGTCACACACAGAGGATCATATTATCAGTACCTTATAAATTATAAACAGTAGCTCACAATCAAGATGGAAAGGAACAAACAATTGGAAGATCGTAGTGTAATTAGGTATTAGTTTGTCTTAACTATATAATTACACTAGTACACTTAGAGTGTATTGAGTAGGACCATTAGAGGTCGTCTCTTTTATACTGACTTTATAAAGGGACAAAGACCTCAGTTATTATAGAAGTGTGTGCTCTTAATCCTAATATAATAACAAGCACATATATTTGATATTTATTTCTTTAATTTATCAATGGGCGAGATTTAGTTCGATAAATCAATAAGCCCGATAAGTTGGGAAATGATATCACTTATAGTGTGTGTTGTTGATTATAGAAGGAAACTGTGTCCTAGTAATCTAGGTTGAGAATGTTCCCAAGAGGAGCTCATAATGATTGTCATGTTAAACCCTGCAGGTGGACTTAGTCCGACATGACGATGAAGTTGAGTGGTACTACTCTTGGAGCTAGATATTAATTAAGTGAGTTGTCAGTAACTTACTTAATTAGTGGATATTTGTTATCTTAAACACAGGGAGACTAACACACTCATAATAAGAAGGAGCCCAAAATGTAATTTGGGATTGGTGCGGTAGTTCAATAATAGTTCTTTAGTGGAATGAATTATTATTGATGAAATTAAGTTGTGTGTTCGGGGCGAACACGGGAAGCTTAATTTCATCGGGAGACCAAAACCAATTCCTCCTCTCGGTCCCTATCGTAGCCTCTTGTATATAGAGATTTATACTCACCACATACCCACCTTCTTACCCATCCAATGGGGCCGGCCAAGCTAGCTTGGAACCCAAGCTAGGGCTGGCCAAGACCAAGTGGATGAGCCAAGTTGGTGGCCGGCTAAAGCTTGGGTCCCAAGCTTAGGTGGTCGGCCACTAGAATATTAAAAAGGATTTTTATTAAAATTATTTCTTATATGGATATCATGTTTTTAAAAGAGAGTTTAAAAATTAAAAATTTCCTTTTATAGCTTTCTACAAAAGATTAAGAGAAGAGATTAATCTCTTTACTTATTTGTAGATTAAAAGGATGATTTTAATTTTTGGTAAAAACTTTCCTTATTTGTAAATCATCTACATGTTTAAAAGAGAGTTTAAAATTTGAAATCTTTCCTTTTTTGTTGATTAAAAGGTGGATTTTAAATTTTAAGAAAACTTTCATTTTTAACCATGTTCATGATTTAAAAGAGAGTTTAAAAATTAAATATTCTCTTTTATAAGTTTCTACAAGAGATTAACAAAAGATTTGATATCTTTCCTTATTTGTAGATTAAAAGAGATTTTAATTTTTAGAGATAACTTTCTTTTTATCCACATGTTTAAAAGAAAGATTTTAATTTATAAAATTTCCTTTTTACCAATCATGAAGGGATGAAAATTATAGGAGAAATTTTTTATAAATTTCTGGAGACAAATTAGGAAGTTTTAATTAATTAAAACTCTCCTTGTTTGTAGCTTTAATATGGCCGGCCATTATAATTGATGAGAAGAAAAATGTTTTTAATTAAATAAATTTTCTTTTTCAATGGCAAAAGAATTAAGGAAGTTTTTATTAAATTTTCCTTATTTGCCAAGACCAAGGATTATAAAAGAAAGGATAGAGGAGGTTTCATAGTGAACGACTCTATTATATTTTTCCTCTCTTTTCTCCTTGGGTGTGGCCGGCCTCTCTTTTTCCTCTCCTCTCCTTTGTGTGGCCGAAACCTTCTCTTGGTGGAGATAGCTTTGGTGGTCGGATCTAAGAAGGAGAAGAAGGAGAGAAAAGAAGTCTCTTTTCTAGCATCCCTTGGAGCATTGGTGGTGGTTGAATCTCTTCATCATTGGAGGTGCTCTTGTTGTGGCCAAACCTTGCAAGGAGGAGAAGAAGGTGCTTGTGTGGTTTCTCATCTCGGAAGATCGTTGCCCACACAATATCCGAGGTTAGAAGAGGAATACGGTAGAAGACCTAAAGGTTTTTGCTTGCAAAAGAAAAGGTACACTAGTATTTAATTTCTGCATCATACTAGTTTTATTTCTTTGTAAAAATACCAAATACAAGAGGCATGCGATTCTAGTATTTCGAATTAATTTTGATGTTGTGTTCTTTTGTTTTGCTTTTCCTTGTGATTTGATTGTTCCTTTTGGTTGACCTAAAGTTATTTAAGGAAATTAAATATTAGCTTTCCTTAGAAGGCTTTGTCTAGGCGGTGGTGGTTGTTCCCATATCCAAGAAGGTCATGTGCCTCGCCATGCAGTCCTGGAAGCCAATTTTGAAAATTAATATTTAATGGAATTAATAACATAGGTAGATTTGGATCAAACGTGTTAAGTTCCGCAGGAGATCCAAGTCTAAACCTAAAAGAACAAATAAGTTAAACTTAGGATCAAACGTGTAAAGTTCCGCAGGCAATCCAAGTTTAATTTAAAAGAACACATGGTAGGTAGAAAAAGGTTCAGACCTTTATACAAAAATTTTTGTACAGAGGAACCGTTAGACTTTCCGAGTAGCAACCAACACTATGATCTTGTGACAGTTACAAAATACCCTCGTGTGTAAGTAGGAGATATTGGAAATTATGCCCACTTAGGGGGTATTTTGGTAATAATACTTGTGAGATCATGGGTGGTTATTCCCATGATCTTATTTCTCTATGATTCTCATTATAAGGTAATGGGAGAAATGGGTAAGGCAAGTGCGCATTATATAAAGAGCACACTGCAGAATAAATGTAAAGAGAGGAGAGACTTCTAATACTTTCTTCTTGAATCGTCGGACTCTGAATTGAGATGTTGTGAATCCGTGGTGATAATTCGTTCATGATTATCATCCCGACTATGAGTTTGATTTGAGGAGTTTTTTATAATTCCTAGATCTTCGATATTCATTCGTTAAGATAAATTTTAAAAACTCAACTTTATTTATACTTTTAAAAAATTAAAGATATCATTCTTCCGCATTGTTATATAATAAATCTAACATAAATCACCGTGAAACGACTGATCGAGAAATTAACCAACTAAATTCCAGACGACGTATAACAAAACTAGTCAGATTTGGCTATCCGTACCAGTCAAAGAATCATTATGCACAAAAGACCAATTTTAATGAACATACAAAGGCAAGTTAACACACACAGATGTTGTTTGAAGGGTAAGAGAACACATCTTAATCTTTATGCATCAACTTCAGAATAATGAGACTACAACGATTTTTTTTTCTTTTTAAAACTGTGTGTTTATTTTTAAAAGAAAGTAAAAAAGAAATCCCTTAATGTTGTGCATTTCATATGGCAAAAAATACTCGCTCATCTCAAAAGCTTTTTCATCATAGCTCCCTGACGAGATGAAAAAAAAGTAAATGCACTAAACAATCTCTTAAAATATCTTAGCTCCCTAAGGAAATGAAGAAAGTAAATGCACTAAACAATCTCTTAAAATAGGAGCGATTTTATTTTAAGAGTACCTTCGAATTTTGATCCTTACCCTTATATGATAATTTACCATTCAAATACCAACTCAATTATGTCTTGTAAGCTAATGTGGTCCTTAGAGGGTAACGATCAATTTTTGATAATATATAGCCTTAGTTATTTCGACGGTTGATTATAAATGAATCCTGATTTTTTTTTCACATAAGATGAACTAAAGACAGGGCGTCTCAATCATTATTGAGGCCCTAAGCAAAAAAATAAATAAATAATAATAATAATATTTTTTAAATAAATCTTGAGGCCGCAGGAGAAAATAAGAATTTAATACTTTTTAAATAAATATTATTAGAAACATTTTATTTGGTTACTTATAATAAAATGTGGAATTTGTCACCCTAGCAGCCCAACACGATTGACCCTACGACCAAGTTACAATTGGCCACTGCGGGGAGAGTATTTTTCTTAGCTTTGCAAAGATTCGACACCTTGCCTATTGTAACAATATCTACCCTGTATTAACCAACTCAACCATGTTACGGGGCGACATTTAATTTTATTAGTAAAATTTAAAAGGACAATTTCATATATTGTCAATGATTATTTATATAATTAGAAGTAGTGACCAATCAAGTCGCATAACAATAACTTTATCTTATGTAAAATCTTACTTTTTTATTATTAGTAAATTTAAAATATAAAAAATATTTTATATTAACTAATTTAGAATCAAGAAATAAATTATTGTAATACTTTTAATATACATTTTAATTACAATTTTTAAAAAAATTATCAATCATTTTTAATTCGAGGAAGGAAAGTCTTGATACAGCAGTAAAATTATTGTGTGACTTAAAGGAAATAGATTCGTGTACTAGATATAGTCATTACGTATAATAAACTCTTCCTTATAATCCCGTATTAACGGGAGCTTCGTGAACTATACTAACTTTTTTTATCAATTTTAACTTTGATAAATTATTAATAAAATTTATTTAGTCAAAAATATTTAGTTAGAAAATATCTGAATTATTAAAAAAACAATGAAAGAATTTAGAAAGAAATAATATTACAATATTAAATATGTTTTTACTTTTAAAAGTATTTTTTATAAAAAAAATATTAATTAAGTATAGCTAATAAATATTTTTAATTTATTAATCAAAATTAAATTTTGTTAATGAATTAAAATTTTATCAGCAAAAAATTTAAAATTACTAATTAAATTTTAATAAAACAAAAATTACCAAAAAAAAAAAAAATCTAATTTTAATAATAAAAAATTAAAATTATCAATTAAATTTAACACGAGTAAAAAAAATAAAAAAAACTCAAATTTAATCTATAAAAAAATTTAATTTTTTTTATCAAATATAATTTAACTAGTAAAAATTAAAATTACTGATACAAATAAATCTGACTAAAATTTATTTTAGTTATGATTTTAAATATTTAATATCTAAACTCATATAATTTTAAATTAATATTTATATTTATAATATATATATATATATAATTTATGGGCTTCAATATAATAAGGGACTACCTGAGCCGGCCCGGACTAAAGGTTATCACATATGAAGGTGATCACATTTTACGGAAAAGTGTGAGCTAACCTGATGCACTTCAGGTCTCAGGCTACTTTACACAAATTTACACGTTGAGCGAGGCAGCATTGCCTAGGCACCGGCTCGAGTTAAACATGGTACGCCAATTTGCTACGAACATAACTATACAAGTGAGCATATATCTTTCCGAGCTCCGGCCCATTTCGGTGGTCACTTCAGAACGGTGCGTGTGAGTTAAGCGGAGCAAAGCCCAAAATCATTCTGCATCGAAAACAATCTTAACCGTTAAAAGTCTCCCACATCATGCCTCTCTCATTCGCCCCAATCCAATCCGCCATTGGATTGGCTTTCTCAGCCATTTATTATCCAACCCTCCTCTCCGCTCCCTGGATTCCTCCAAACCCTAGCCTCCTCCGATCCCTCTTCTCTTGCGATTTCTCTCAAAACCCTCGTCGTCCTGCACTCTCTTTTTTGCTTGATTTGTTTCTCTTGCAGACTCTCTTACTCTAGTTTCCAGTTCCCGGTCGCCAAGGTGAGTTTTTTTTTTTTTTTTTCTGTTTGTTTCTTTTTTTGTCGCTACGGATGCGTTTTGGCTGTAGATTTTGATAGATCTTGTCCTGATCTTTGTTCTTATGGTGTAGTATGGGGGAAGTCAAGGATAACGATGCTTACGAGGAGGAGCTCCTGGACTACGAAGAGGAGGAAGAGAAGGCCCCTGACTCGGTTGCTGCGAAGGTCTCTGGTGAAGCGGTGAAGAAGTAAGAAAGGATCTTTACCAGTCTTCCTCTATCCTGTTCGTCTTTTTTAGTTTTTGAACATTTATGTCGTAGCTCATTATTCACAAAGGTGTATTCTTTTGCCATGGCTTTTTTCTCATGATATCAATGAACCATGCTCTTTTCTATCGTCTATATTTTCGAGGTGTTCGTAGATAGATACGATATGCCTATAATTTATCTTTTTCTAAGGATTTTCTATGGCTAGAAACTGGATTTTATTGTAGATTTGGAGGCGTCTTATCTATAACAATGCATAATTTTGTTCTCGATTTTGTTTATATTGGATTAATTCCACAAAATTTATAAAAAAGACATACAATTTGCTAATTAGTATGTAAATGGTACAGGGGCTATGTTGGGATTCACAGTTCCGGATTCAGAGACTTCCTGTTGAAGCCAGAACTCCTTCGTGCCATCGTCGATTGTGGTTTTGAGCATCCTTCTGAAGGCAAGAAATACTATTGCATGCCAAATGTATACTTTTAAATTAAGGGATGTTTGAGCATTCATTTGAAGCCAGAACTAGTGGCCGATAACTCAATATTTTTTATTTAGTTTTCTGTCACATGGTCTATACATCAAGTTAATTGGTAGTTTCATTAAGGTCATTGCATTCAATTTTGGGCTGTAAAGCTTATTCCTATAAAAAACACTTTCTGATAAAAAAAGCAAAGAGCATTCTGTTGGCGATAGTTCAATTTATCCTAGGTAGATGAGAATCATTGAAATTCCTATATTTGGAAGTGTATTAGAATTTTTGACTGATTGTTTGCACTTTTTTTTTACTTTTCTTAATTTGAGAGCAAATCATGATAACCGATCATGTTATTTAAATTTAAATAGAGTTTTTTAATGAAGTTATGTGGTGGCCGGATGCATAAATGTTGGTGGTATTTTGCAGGTAAAGATCATTTCCACATTTCTCAGTTTGGCGGAGAATAGGGTAAACCTTTCCATTAAAGGATCCAGAAGGTTATTTTTTACTTACTGGGGTACCCCTCAATTTTCATCTCATCAGTACAACATGAATGTATTCCTCAAGCTATTCTGGGAATGGATGTTATTTGCCAAGCAAAGTCTGGAATGGGCAAAACTGCTGTTTTTGTTCTTTCTACTCTTCAGCAAATTGAGCCTGTTGTAGGCCAAGTTGCTGCACTTGTGCTGTGCCATACAAGAGAATTGGCCTACCAGGTTTGACTTTTTTTTTTTGAGGAATGATTATTGCTGATTTAGTGTATCTAGAATTTTGATTCATACATATACTCTTGCAGATTTGCCATGAGTTTGAGCGATTCAGCACATACTTACCGGACATCAAAATTGCTGTATTCTATGGTGGAGTTCACATCATGAAGCACAAGGACATACTAAAGAATGACTGCCCACATATAGTCGTAGGCACACCAGGAAGAGTGTTGGCGCTAGCAAGAGATAAGGATCTTAATTTGAAGAATGTGAGGCATTTCATTCTTGATGAATGTGATAAGATGCTGGAGTCACTTGGTACGAGCGATGATTTTTATTACTTGTTCAATGATTATACTTGTGTAATCTGTCTTTTCTTTGTTTTGACTGTTTTTATTTTATGTTCACTACTGATATTTCTTTTCACTATTGATTATGTTTTGCAGACATGCGGCGGGATGTCCAGGAAATTTTCAAAATGACACCACACGACAAACAAGTCATGATGTTTTCGGCAACTCTCAGCAAGGAGATTCGCCCTGTGTGCAAGAGATTCATGCAAGATGTAATGCCATAGAAGCTTTGAGTTCTTTATTCTGGTTTATTGTGGCTTCTACCTTTGTATCACATTTAGTCTGCTCCTGGTCAGCATGTCTTTGAACGACTTAATATGACTAATCATATAGTTAGACACAATTTATATAGTATGGTTTGATTTTAAGGAGTAGGGCCCTCTTCCTTCAAAACTACCACAAGCCCAATCTTGAGTATAATGCTTCTTTCACCTCTCCTCTCAGGATTTAGGGACTTTATTTCTGGGTTCCTTAGTTCGTTTTCCTTTTATCCATTGGTGGTAGTGTATGTATAGAGGAGGATGTTGATTGGGCATCTTTTTATATATTATTGGGGGGTTGGGTTAGGAAGGCTAAGCTGTAAGGTTTTACAATTCTCTTGGTATGCCCAATTAGTTCGCAATAAGCTGCAGCACTGCAAGTGTCATTCAAATGGTACTGGATTCAGTTAGCTTGAAGATAAGATCCTAATCCTCTTTCACCTGACACTTCTTACCTTTCAGCCTATGGAAATATATGTAGACGATGAGGCCAAGCTGACACTTCATGGACTTGTACAGGTATGCTGATTATTTTTTTTATTATTATTATTCTGGTTGGCCTTAACTAATTGTCTGTCATTGTTTCAGCACTACATCAAACTGACTGAATTGGAAAAGAACCGAAAACTAAATGATCTTTTGGATGCACTAGACTTCAATCAAGTTGTGATTTTTGTGAAAAGCGTGAGCCGAGCGGCAGAGTTGAACAAGTTGCTTGTAGAATGCAATTTTCCATCCATCTGCATACACTCTGGCATGTCACAGGAAGAAAGGTATGCGCCTTTCAGTTGTATCGTAGAGTTTTTGAATGAGTTCTACCATTTTGGCACGTTGATGAAATTTGTCTCGGGAGCCATATTCTCAAATATTTCAACTGAAACATGCCATGATTAATCTGAGCATGGCTGTTATGATTTGCAAAAGATTGGTTTCGAATGTAGTTTTCTCATCCACTCAACTCTATTGTCTATCTGTGTGCATGAAATCCACTGTCTATTTCTTGTGGACTGCATATATTCATAATATTACCTTCCTCTGTTTTCATTTAATTAAATCTGAATAAACCATCTTTGCACAATCATGTTTACAACCCATCTTCTTTCTCAATTGCTATTTCTATTGACACTTGGATTGTGAATAAAAATCTTAATGTACCATAAATTTTCTTCAATGAAATTGTTGTTGTGTTGCATAGTTATAAATGTCCAAGTTTTTTCCTGGTCTATTGAAGTATCTGTGTAGTTTATATCCATGCTCAAGTATAGAAATTGATAAATTTCTTTCTCACAGGTTAACAAAGTATAAGAACTTTAAGGAAGGGCTCAAAAGAATTCTTGTTGCTACAGATCTGGTTGGGAGGGGAATTGATATTGAGCGTGTTAACATTGTGATTAATTATGATATGCCAGACTCTGCTGACACATACCTGCACCGGGTAACTCTTTCATTTTATTCAGCAATTAAAGAGAAGTGAATTTTGTAAGTTCGCTAGTCTATCAACTGATTTAGAAATGATCCTCTTCAGGTTGGAAGGGCTGGCCGGTTCGGAACCAAAGGGCTCGCTATTACATTTGTCTCATCAGCAGCTGATTCTGATGTTCTTAATCAGGTCCGATACTTGCCAGTTCCATGAATAATCTTTTGTGATTTGATTAAATACTGATCAATTTATTTCTGTTTCTTGAAGGTGCAAGAGAGGTTTGAGGTGGACATAAAGGAGTTGCCTGAGCAGATAGACACTTCGACATACAGTAAGTTATGCCTTCTGGAATAGATTTGGTGATGTTTCAGTTCATTGATCAAACTATCAACTAATGGATATCATTTATGCAATTATTGAAAAAGGAAAGAAAGCCCAATAGAAGTCAATTTTCATCAGGTGGTCAAGATGGATATAATTCATTGCATGATCACAATATAATATTACCTATGGACTGTTAGGTCACCCACCTAGGATAATTATGTATTAAACATCGACTGAAGGTGATAGCTCTTTGTTTACCATCATAATTGTGTCAGGAATAGGTTTAGCCCATCAAGCCATCCTTATGTTGGTGATTTTCAGTCAAGATAGTATTTACTTGTTTGTTAAGCTTGGTATTGATAAATCAATTTATCCATCATGCCATTAAATTTAAGCAATTACACAGCATATTTATAAATAGCTCCCTGTTTGAGCTCAGTAATTGATGTGTTTTGCCCACCTCACAGAAATTATAGGGAGAACATTGCAAGAAGGTACTAACTCTTATTTTGCTTCATAACAATTATGTGGTTGATGTATCTAAAGGTATTAACTCATATTTTGCTTGAATTGTAACACTAATGGATTGTGTTTAGTCATTCATCCATCATAACAATTAAGTGGTTGATGTATCAAAAGATATTAGTTGGTTGTTTGTGCTAAGATATCTAAGCCTGTCTTTTAATAATTGTTAAACTTCTTGAGAAAGTAATAGTCAATCATTGGATTTAGACTTTTAATAACTATTGTTAGACTTCTTGCGAAAGTAGTAGTTAACAAGTGGATATACAAGTCCATCGAGTCACACAATTACATTAAACTTATAGCTGTAATAGCTCAAAATTCTGGATGAATATAGAATTGTTAATTTTCTGATCTCTCCCAGGTCATCCTCTTACAACAATCATGTGATAGAATTTGAATTATGCTATCAATTCATTGTTTAGATTATATATATATATCATTAATGGGCAGTCCATTGAGAGCTAAAGCTTATCCATTTGTCGTTAGAATGGTTCACGTAGCCACTAAGTTGGTCGGGCTTACTAGACTATATTTTACATGGTGGCTTTCATGTTTTTTAGTTTAATCAGTTCTGTTATGAATGATTTGATCTGTGTTTTTGCAGTGCCTTCGTAAGCTCTGCTGCAAAGCCTTTCACTCAATTTGTAGCAAGAGTTCATGGGCGAACAAGCATTGTACAAGTTTGCTGAGTTGATCCTAGACTTGTTTGGTAGATGTTAGAATTTGTACTATTAAGTATTAGACCATATTCTAGCTACTCGTACCTTTATGTTTGACTAATTTTTTGTTTAATTAGATCCTGGTTGATGTTCAGGAATTCATAATCGTCTTGTCTAATCCACTTATTTGCTTTGATCATGTGCTTTGCATCAATAATCGTTTTTCTTTTGAATTTTACCTATTTTCTCATGTTCTGGTATACATTTGATTGGTCTTGAATATATCTACAGTTGAATTGAATAGATCCATCAAAATCGTGATGGCTTAATTATTTTTTTAAAATCGTAATGGATTAATTTGAATGTTAAATTAATCCAATTGTGATGTCTTTCTCCGAATGCCATATTTTGAGTTCCCTCTAGGCCGAGCAGAAAAAAGCGGATCTCCACCGAAGACTCTATTTACCCCTGTCGCAATCCAAGCGGGGTTCTCAAAGTTAAGGCATATTCCTCTCTTGCAAAGTCGCTTGAGGTGTATCAGGTGGAAATAGAGAAAAAAAAATGATAAATTGAATTAGTCTTATTATTGATTAGTTCTGTGGTAATTGGTCTGATTTTATAGAAGTATTTCATTAGGGTAATCAAGAAGTGTGTGATGGACAGCTTAAAAGTCCAGTACTTTTTGATTAATGTGTCTGATTTAGGGAGAGTTTTTTTATAAATATGCTTAGCTAAGGGATTGAGTTATAGATATTTGTGTGACAATCGGAATATTTTAAGATGACATCATAGCTATAGGGATGTATTAGGTGAAAATATAGCTCTGTAATTTGGAGGTTAATTAGGATTTTTTTTAATCTAATTAAATAATTAAGTATAAAGATTTTTATATTCTGATATAGAGGTGAGTCATATAGGTGACCCTGACCTGATAAATAGAGATTTGATATGATGTATGCCCATCGATGAATATCTAGTAATATTTCTTTTTTAATTTTCACTTCAATCTAAACAATATACTTAAATTTTTTCAAAAGGAAATTAATTCGGTGTTTATAGGGTGTTCATGGATGAGTATATCAAATTCTTGTGGAGAGAGAGAGAGAGTTAATGTTATTTTTATATGATAATGGTGTGGATAACTTATTTTATGGTTTAGTGAACAAGAGTGGATACTTGGATTGTTAGAAAGTTGAACATTTGTCGTGGCTTAACATGCATGAAAGTAACCAATTGGAGAAAAATAAAGAAGATATTAGTGTTGTTAAATTGGAAATAATGAGAGTCAAGCTGTAAATCTGTTCGCAATCACTGCGTCTGATGACAAAAGCATCACAGCTGGCCACATATTAGGCTGGCTTCGACGCTATGGTTCATTTGATTAGTTTTTTTACTAACTCAGTTGGCAACTCCATGGGGTAATAATTATACCGGTGGAGGCTTAAAACTTGACAAAGAATTTCATTATCTCTATAAAGCCATTCAGGGTGGTAAAAAATAATTATGTTAATCCCTAGTATTTCCGTCAATTCATTTCAGGGTTAATACAAGAGAGATAAATCACGGATGATTACTAGTCTTTGGAATAATGACTGGTACATGAAAGAAATATTTATCTTAATTATACTGAGATTCGAACATTAGATCTCATGGTAGTAGCACCTCATACGTTAGCCACTAAATCGTCCTCTATAGACCCATCCATGCACTTAGACCATCTCTAATTCATCACCAAAACATCAAATTTAATGTCAAATTAGTGCCAAAATACTCCAATCCATACATCAAATTATACACCAAATATGGTGTAGTGAATAGTGCAACACTATCTTTGGTGATGCACTATTCACATCACCCTATTTGATGTGAGAGAGTTTTTATTTTTTTATTAATTTTATTATATAATTAATAAAATCAAATGTAATTAATTTATAATTATTATTTTCTTTATCTTTACTTATAGGATATTTAAACATAATTATTATTTATTATAAATTTAAATTAAGTGGTCTTTAATATCATATTTAAATTTTATTATGCATATTTATAAATATTTAATTTATTAAAATTATTATTTAAAATTTATTTAATTTATTTTAATTATAATTATATTTATAAATTATATCACCAATTTCATAAAAATAATATAATAAAATATTAAAAAAATTTATATACATAAATGTAAAATACATTACTTATTACACTGACATACAAAATAAAATTAGTAAATAAAAACTTAAAAACATGAATAACTAAGCTTAATAAACAAGTACATGCTAAAAATGATACTAATAAAGCACACATAAACTTAAAATTACTTTAATAATATTATAATACTAATATTCAGGAAGATCACTCCCCATTCCACTAAAATAATTACGAAATTATCCGAAAATATTCGTATGATTCTAAGATTCTTGATCTTTACCTTGATATTGATTGAGTTGTGATCCTTCTCCCTGTAGTAGAGATGTTTGAGATCCTTCTTCTTGATGTGCAACTGATTTATATCCTTGTACTTGTATTCTCTTTTGCATAATTCTAATTTGCTCATTGCCAATATATTCATGCATTATCGGGTTAGAGATCGAGTTCAAATCTTTGAGCAAAATTTTAGTTTCTTCCTGTGTAATTTTTTCCAAATGTATTTATTGTTAGGTCACATCATCTGGACACACAAAAATGTGTATTCAATGCTCGGTCATGTCACCTGCTCAACTTGTCCTGATGTTGTAATTGTTGTGTCACGTCATCTGTGCAATTGTGTCCAAATGTATTCATTGTTAGGTCACATTATCTTGACATACAAAAATATGTGTTCAGTGACACACAAAAATATGTGTTCAGTGCCTGATTACGTCGCCTGCTCAACTTGTCCCGATGTTGTCATTATTGTGTCACGTCATCTGTTCCAAATGTATTCATTGTTAGGTCATATCATCTAGACACACAGAAATGTGTGTTCAGTGCTCGGTCACGTCGCCTGCTCAACTTGTCTCGATGTTGTCATTGTTGTGTCACGTCATCTGTGCAATTGTGTCTAAATGTGTTTATAACATACATTATAAATGCACACCCCATAAGTAGCATGTACCTCATCCATTCAATTATCCTAGAAAATGGATAACAACATTGAAGGTTCATCAAATTTATCATCTTCAAGCTCTGATGATGATAACTATGCGGAAAGTTTTGGTACAAGGCAGACAACTGATCGCTCAGGTGATTTCTACCAACAATCAAATTATCTTGAATTATCTCAATGAAGGACACAACAAAAGCATGCATCGAGGCTCGGTTCCTGGTTATAACATGATCAATCGTGATCGTGAAACTGTTGATCGTATATTTTTAAAATATATTTATGCCTGAATAATTATGTAATAAAAATAAAAATAAAAATAAAAATAAAAATTATATATATATATATATATATATATATATATATATATATATATATATATATATATATATATATATATATATATATATATATATATATTATAGTTGGATATTGAATTTTAAAAAATTTAACCTATAAAATATTAATGAAGTATTAATTTTAAATATAATAATTATCATATAAAAATATTACTAAGAAAAATAGCATATTCTAAAGAATTTTTTTTTTTGATGTGATATAGTATGGATGGATTGGAGCTCAAATAGTGTTTGATGTTGAAATTGTACTATTTTAGTGTCAAAACTACATAAAATATAGTGTTATGGATTGGAGATCATCTTACCAATTTAAATTCTTGTTGAACTCCCTTTCAATAGCATGTACCACATTTGATTGAGTTTTTATCCGTTGATGGTTCACATGCCTAGACTGTATAAATATAGATACATAGAAGCTCTATTTTTGGTTAATGAAGAATTGTGAGAATTGAAAAGCCCCTATGAGATAGATAGTCATATTCTCCCATGGTGTGTGAAACAGCCCACTGGCATGAGGTGAGTTTAAAACCCCTACAGGACAATCCCGTTCTCCATGGTGTTTTAAACAGGCATGAAGTCATGTCTATCCGGATTACAACCCATAAGGCACCTCTCAGCTTGATAGGCAAACATAAACTACTTGCATAACTAATGTCACTCCCCTTTAGCAGTGTGTTCGTCCTTGAGCACAAAAGAGGGACAGTTTGGCTTTTGTGACTCAAGCGAAGCAAGATGTTGCAGAACACAATCATAACAATCTTAACAAGAGCATAAACACAGAGAACTACAGTCTCCTCGGATGGATCTAGTGATTAGCGCATGAGGTGTTGTCATAATGAAATTTGGGGTTGAATTTTGACAAAACCGAGGTAAATACCTCCCTTATGTGCTAGTTACTATTCTAAAAACTAGTAACTGCCCATGATTTATTTCCTCCGTGTTGATCTTAAGACGGATTGACGAGGATACTGGGACGAACGTATCCGTCCTTTGCCATAATAAACACAGAGAACTACAAACACATTGCAGTTAAACTGTACACTTGGGTTCAATGGTCAACATGTGTATTTAATCTTGCAACATTTCCAAGAAAAGGGTTTGATCGATAGCCCAAGATTCTATTTATTCCTTGAAAAAAAGCACAAGTTGAGAGTAACAACAAGAGGTCATCTCGTGGATCAACATACGGGCTCGCTTTGATGTCGATCTACCTCTTGGCAAGAAAAGAAAAGAAAAGAAAGGCGACATCTTTGTAAGACAGAAAGAGGAAAAAAGTTATGCCCAAGGCGACACAATAATGTTACTTACAGTTTTGTAGCCTCATCAGACTTGCAAGTGATAGAGGGATCGTTCCGTTCAAATGATTGCTCTGCGAGTGTCTTCAAAAAAATTTCAACTATAAGTTAAATTATTAGGAAAAGTTAAAGATGCCACTTAACAATTTTTCAAGATTTCTCAATTTAATAAGGTCTGGAATAGGCCCTGTGAAATTATTATTGGCCAAAGATCTGCAAACTAAACATTGTAAGCTCGAATTGATTTTACCTGGCAATATATGGAATCAGCACTACTTAATATGACTGATTCAATATATAACTTCCTAAAATGAAGCCATTGATTGCATATTGCAATATGTTAAATGACACTTTGAAAATACAATAAATTGTCTTCAATTATTGTAGCTTATTTATACTTGTCATGTGCATTGTATTGCCTCTTATCTCAGTGTGGAGGCCATATTTAATGAAATAAATCAATTAGGGTTTCTGTTTTTTACTTCTAAATTGGGAATCAGGGCAAACCTAATGGTAGCCCCTCCAACCTGATCTGATGGCATCCCAAATACAATGAGCCATGTTTAGATGCAATACTGTAACTAGTTCACCCCTCCATTTCCTTCCACCAACTTTTTTTCCTCGGAATAAGAGTTCCACTTATTTCCCAGTTTTTTCTCCTCCATCCTTTTTGATTTTTTTATCTTATCAAATTTGATCGATTGATATATTATGCAATACAATTTATACTGTGATGGTATATTTTGCAATGATATCTCTCAACACACCCCTTTTTTCCAAAAAAAAAAAAAAAGACAAGGAACTTGGCTAAAACTTTGATACTGCGCATGGTACAGATGAATGTATTATATATCAGCTAGGATTTCTAATTCGAAATTGGGGGATTAGAGCAAACCTAATTACACCTCCCACCTCAAAGACATCATAAATGCAAAAATGTGGCATAATTAGATGCTATAGGTTGCCACCTTCCATCCTTTCCTCCCACCATTCTCGTCTGGGTAAGAGTCTCACTCTCCTAGTTTTTCTGCCTAATCTTTTTAATTCTTCATCTTATGAATCTGATTGATTTATTAACGGAATTTGTACAGATAGGACAGTAAATAGCAATAATATCTCCCCCAGTTTTTTCAAGGAAACTGACTAAAATGTTGTTATTATGCATATGAGAATGAGATCGATAACTAGGAGTTTCATTTTACCTTACAATAGAACTAGAGGATCCGAAGCTGCTCCTCGCGATGAGGCTAATGGCGTCCTTCCTGAAATCCACACCATTATATATATACCGAATCCTCCAACATGATCAGGACGGAGATGAGGCCAACCTTCTCCTTCTTCTTCTTCTTCCGTAGGATTGTTGGATCGACAAATTCTACATAAAGAACAATGACAATTCCGCCGCATTCAGGTTCTTTGTAATTACAATATTTACTTTCTCATGCTATGTTCTTGATGAAACTATATCTTCTTGTTCTTATATTTTCTATACGTGAATTCTTTATATTTTTAGAATTCATGCGACTTAGGATTTACAAGAACTATCACCGTAGTCAATGAGAAATCCCCAGGGTGGCGATTGGGAGAGGAGGGATCTTGAAATATTTTGGTTGAGCTCGAATCTTTGATTTGGGAAATACTTGCGACACTAGAGATGAGCTTGTGTACTTGCTACTGGATGCAGTCTGTTAAGATTTGTATTTTCTGAAGTAGTTGCAATTGCAATAAAGGACCTCCACTTGGGTTGAGCTCGCACATTATAGATTAGGTGTCATTGGTATCCTTCTAGATTTGTATAGATCTTCCCCAGAAGTTCTAATTATTAGTCGATTATTCTCTTTATCCAGTGGTTGCACATTTCTATTTGTTTGCAACTGATTTGTGATTCTTTGTAAAGGAGACCTCTGCCTTAAAGGAACCATTGGAGGTTTTAGAAACTTTGCAACATCATTCTTGATTTTCCTGCCAACATTTAATTGATTTTTCAGTTCTCTTATTACCTGAATAGAACAAAAAAAAACACCATGGAAAAAACAGTTGCTTCATTTAGAAGGAAAACTAGAAGTGTGATGTATACTCTAATGAAACAAATAGTATTAAAATTAATAATGACCTTTTATTGGTAATTTCTACTTCTTTGCTCATCTAGTCATCTTCTACTTGTACATTTGAAATATCCTATTTCAAGGAGATTACTTTAAGAGAAGCTAAATATAGAAATAAATTATGAATAAAAGAATTTTTTTTTTCTGAAATATAGAAAATATATTATTTAATTCATACCGCCTTGGTTAGAGGTAACGCTATAAACAATTTGTTCCCCAAAGTCATGTACAACTTGGAATTACTAAGTTTGTGTTTTTACTGCCTTGGCTGAAAAATTGAGCCAATGATTTTGGATGATAAATTTAATCAATTAGAAAAAACCACATGGCGCACCTTCAATAGACTAAAGGTGTGCTTAGTTGGAAATTATTCTCAATAATTAACAAAACAATAATTTTGTTAGCCAATCTGGTAGTTAGAAATAAATTGTAATACATAAATGTAATTAATATATAAATATAATATTACTAAAATGTTCTTGATAATGACTTATAAAATGTATTCTAGCTGACAGATTCTAACTCTTAACAAAAATCTTGTTTGATTTAGGTAACCTGTGATTCCCAAACAATGATTCAGGCTTAATACATCAATAAAAGGGACATGTAATTAGGAATCGAAAAATCTCAGAAAAGTAAAATTTTTCTTGATTTCGAAATTAATAATTTTTTTTTTAAAAAAAATATCCTCCAATATTTATATTTTAGAATAAAAATACACCTAAAATTTTATTTTAAATTATAAAAACTAAATAAAAAATATGTGATATTTTATTTAAAAAATAAAATTATATTTTTGAATATATATATATATATATATATATATATATATATATATATATATATATATATATATATATATATATATATATATATATATATATATATATATATATATATATATATATATATATATATATAAAGTTAAAAAGGGGAAAAACTAAATTTAAAATAATAATAATAATATTTAATTTTGTAGTGAAGGATAATACAGTAAAATATTAAACTAGATTATATATTAAAATCTTCAAACAAGTAAATTTTTATTATATTATCTAGGCTAAATCAAACAATATTAGATTATATTTTATTTTTTATAATCTAATAATCACATAATGAAAATTATACATGATAACTTAATCAAACACACTCTAAATACTATCATGTTTTTCAATAACAGCAATAATTTGCGAAAACAATTTTAACTTGTATAGGAACTGAAATTCCTATTACTACCTTATTTTGCAAGGTTCTGAAAGCACTTTCCCAAGATGCCTATTTCAGATGCGTTTCCATTCAACCTGGTTATTTCTTTTGCATGCTGAAGGAACTTATCAGCCTGTACAATAGCTCATATTAAGCATGAGGTAGTTCTGGAAGATACAAAATCTCCATATATATTGCCAAATAAAACAAAAAATTTAAAATTAGCAATAGTAGCCCAATTAGGGGTGAGCAGTCAACCCGTCAAACCGATCAACCCGCTTATATCGACCCGAACTGAATCGAAAAAAAATAATCCGCCGGATATAAGGCCGGATGTAGGGTCCTAATATTGCATTATCTAATCTAGTAGGGTCGGATAGTTTTTTATCCCAATAACCAAACCAACCTGATCCGTGATCACCCCTACTTGTAGCAACTAATGTTGATAAGCTATTACACGTTGTAGCAACTACTGTCGATAAGTTGCTACACGTTGTAATAGCTATTTCTGATTAGCTGCTATAACGTGTAATGAGTAATGTCTATTATCATTTTAAATATTATTTTTTTTGTTATATTTATATTTATATTTTATATTTCATTGGATATATGGTCGGATATCCAAATAACTGACAATCCGTTAGATATCTGATACATAAAAACTGTCGGATATAGGGCCGGATGTAGGTCCCGATTTTGTATTATCTGATCTAGTAGGGTCGAATAGTTTTTTAGCCCAATAACTGAACCAACCCGATCTATGTTGGAACGGATGATACCATTTGTTTAAGCTTAAACTCTCTCTAAATCTCTGTTTACGAACACGGTGTAGGATTAAGTTCATATTGGCGGAATAAATTTACTTAAGTCCATATGAGTGGACTTAACCTTTATAAGATGGATTTATATTTGATTAACACATAACTAATTAGTATTAAGAAATTAAATTCTAATTAAATAATCTAATGCTTGTAGCATGAAGGGAGGCTATTAGATGTGGATTCAATGCGTAAATCCATTAACCTGGTTTATTAACATTGATAGATTGTTAATGAGAAATAAGCTTTATGAGAGATAATCTCTATAAATTGGGACGAGTATATAAAGGAAGAGATGAGGTTCATTTTAAGACATGTTGATCATGCTCTCTTCCTCTTGTTTATTCTCCTCAATTGAGAAGGACCTTTGATAGCCGACTCAATTCTGTGGAAGACTTTCATTACATTTGTAGGATTTTCGACAACAAGTAAGAAGCAATAGTCTTTTGCAATGGATTCAGGTCAGCTCTTCACTAGCTATTGTTTCAATTTTTAATATTTCTTTAAATATTGATGATAGCTAGATTCTATTGTAGATACATCCTTTAATTTATTATTGATGTATCACAATCTTAACAATTGATATCAGAGCTAAGGATTAGCTTATTGTCAATTTTCATAGCATAAGGATTATTTTTCAATGATTTGACACATATATATCGATTTTTGCATTTTATTCTATATACATGAGCGAAATTGATGTGTATTAATTGAATGTAGTATGGATAGGTTAGGATTTGACTATGAATCGAGTTTTTTACATTATCCACAAAGAACATGAATGCAAAGTGATTTAAAGATTTTTTTTTAGCTGCAAAATCACTTTAAAAAAAATCAGGTTTTCTGATATCAATCGATTGGAGAAGGTCC
The DNA here is from genome assembly GCF_018446385.1 of Zingiber officinale. Taxonomy (NCBI): domain Eukaryota; kingdom Viridiplantae; phylum Streptophyta; class Magnoliopsida; order Zingiberales; family Zingiberaceae; genus Zingiber; species Zingiber officinale. The sequence goes on from NC_055991.1 coordinate 17,848,561, forward strand.
CCAATTGATTTCTAATCGCAGGTTCGCAAATAGAAGGTTTCTGAGTCGATTTGGCTGATTGACTGGTGGTTACCAATCGAATAACATAAGAGCCAATCGATTGGGATGCCCAAGATTATGAATAGAGGATTTCTAAATCAATTGGGTTGATCAATTGATGTTTACCAATCGATTAGCATAAGGGTCAATCGATTAGGATGCCCAAGATTATGAACAGAGAGTTCTTGAATCGATTGGGCTAATTGATTGATGTTTACTCATCGATTAGCATAACGGTAATCGATTGGGATGCCCAAAATTGTGAACATAGGTTTCCCAGATCGATTGGGCTGATTTATTGGTGTTTATCAATCGATTAGTATAAGGATTAATCGATTTGGATGCCTAGAATCGCACAGAGGATTTCTGAATCGATTGGTGGATTGATTTTCATCAATCGATTGGCATGAGGAGTCAATTGATTATGATTCCTTGGATTATTCCCAGAGGGTTCTAAATCGATTGACGGATCAATTGGCATTCGCCAATTGATTACACTAATCAATTAGAGTAAATGAACTTGTGAACGGTGGCCTTTAGAATCGATCAGGGAATCGATTGTTATGTACTAACAAAATGCCAATGATGGGTACAATCGATTAACGTGTATATCAATGATTCCCACATATTGTTAATCAATTAAGGGTATCAATCAATTGGTATCTTATACTACCAATCGATTGATAATTGAATTTGGCTCAGTTTTCAATCATTTTTTCCTGTATTCTTCTTTGCTCTTGCTGCTTAATTGAACTTATACTATTACCAAAGCGAGAACAATTGGGGAGACTAGGAGTATTATCATAGAGGGATGTATGTTCATGCTAAGGGAGCTTGGCCCAAAAGAAAGTTATTCTTATGTAAGATATATGTTTAAAGAAGCTTACAAATTAAGTTAAACTTCTAAGTTATGCGCATAGTGTGTCGGCCCAAAGGAAGGGACACTTTGTGGATGATTAGAAGTATTATGAGTGATAGTTAAAAACATAAACTAACTAAGGAAGCTCATAAATAAAGTATCATGCGCATATGTGTTGGCCCAAAGGAAGGCGAGTTATGTGGCAGATGAAAATAATTATGAGTTGTTTGGAGAAAACCAATAGCAAGTTACAATTTAGTCCAAACACTTGATGTAATGTTACACTAGCTATCTCTATTAATGCCCATATAGTAGTATAGTTGAGTTTGCGGACTTGACAACTGGCAGGAAGACTTGGTAGACTAAGGTAGAGTCAAGCAAATTTATATGATAAGTAAGGTAAGTCGCTGGAGGAGAGTGGTCTAGTGAGAACGAGTCTCAATTAGGGGCTTTAGGCACAGGTCCAATTTAAAAACCTAAATTAAGACTATGACTATATTCTAGTATCGGGAAGACAGAGTCTAATTAATACTGTTATTTTATAATTGTACTAACTTTATTTTTGTAGGTTAGATATTTTCTTGTTGAACTAGCATGTTTTGCAAGAGCAAAAAAGACAAAAAAAACCTTGGGTGAACAATGCTCGAGACGCCTCTTGTGCTGCTGGAGGCGCCTCGGAAGCATTGGTTGAAGGTCCCGCACAGAAGGGCGTGGAGGCGGAAGGCGCCTCAAAGCTTAGCACTGAAGGCGCCTCAGAGAGCATTGAAGGCACCTTCAGTCGGATAAGGCAGAAGGCTTTGTCGACAATAAGAAGTCGAATCTGTGAGGATATACTTTGGAGTTGAAGGCGCCTCCAATACTCTATAAAGGAGAGGTTCGACCACTCTTCAATATACAACTTATATCCGAGCTCAAACAATTCTTCTGTTGTTCTGACTGCGTTGTTGCTTTGTTACGACATTGCGAACTGACTCCAAGCCTTGACTTCCATATACTATGAGTCAGTATATTTTAATTTAATCTGTAATTTTTATTGTTTATTGTTGAATAGAGGAAGTGTAGGGTTGTTACACTTCCTCCGATCATTTGTATTCAGATTACTCTTCCAACAATTCCTGAAGAGAACTTAGTGGATTACCCATCAATAGGTTTGAGGGGCTTGGATCTTGGAGAGGAGTCATTGAAGGGTCCGAACTAAGTAAATTGATTGTATTCATTCATGTTTTTATTTCGAGTCTATTTTATGTTATTCCGCTACGTACTTAATCTTTAATTTTGAAAAATAATAAAGTTTTTTTAACACTTGATTCACCCCCCCCCCCCCCCCCCAACATGTACGTAACGGTCCTACACTGTCAACTGGCAAAAATCCATTTGGGGTATTTGGTAGAAAGACCTGGTGGGTTAAGAGATTGAGGTTAAGAAGTCTGTAAAGGGTAAGTGAGGTAAGCAACTTAAGGAGAGATCTAGTAAGGGCGCGTTCCCAATTGAGGGAATAGTAGGTGTCAATCCAACCTAGGATTTTAACGAAACCCAAAGTCAGGACTGGACAGTCTCGTGGCTGTCAAAATATTTATTTTTTCATATTATGCTTGTTGTGCTAACTCTGTGGTGCTAGAAAGTGAAATATGGAAAAAAGGCTTCTAAGCGCTCGGGTAGGGTCCAAGTGCTCGGAGGTTTGGATGCCCTAAGTGGGTCCAAACGTCTAGATTGGTCAAACCCCAACCACTCTTGTAGATGAGTTGACACACTTAGATTGACCGGCACACGTCAGCGTTTAGATGCCCGGGGATGGTTCAAGTGCCTAGGAGTGGATAGAGGCTACGGGATAGAGTTTCGCCTATGTGCAGCTACATTAGCGATCCAGGGGCCCAGAGGTGGATAATCCAGTGATGAGGCAGGATCGGATAGGTCTCAGTCCAGATGCTTGGGGGTGGCCCATGTTCTTAAAAATGCCTATAAAAGGAGCTTTAAACTGCAACTTCAGCAATTAATATCAATTTCTATAAGTTGTTTACGCCTTTCATGATTGTTCGGCTACTCCAAGTTCATTCTACTGCTATCCTATAACGTTGCTTCACTTGACTGCTATAGACGAATCAACTCTAACACCTGACTCACGACTTCTTCATCGTTGCGTTGGTAATGTTTATTTTAAGTCATTTACATTATTGCTTAAAGGAAGTGTAGGGTGTTCGCGTTCCTCATACTCTGTATTTGATTAAAATTTAGTAGATTACCTATTAGAAAGGTTCAAAGAACCTGAGTTTTGGAGTATGAGTCATCGAAAGCTCCAAACGAAGTAAAACTACCTGTGTTATGTTTTTATTTGTTCGTATTTTCTTTCCGTTGTGCGCTAATTTTTTAAAAGTTCGAAAAAAACTCATTTTTAAACACCCCCCCCCAACCGCTAGCTAAAGTAAAAGAAAGATGTTCGGATTGAGCATTTATCTACTGAAGTTCGAGGGAGATTTTACGATATGGAAAAAGAGAATGGAGGTATTCTTTAAATTAATTTTGAAATTTTATTAATCATTAAATATGGTTTTATAGCACTTAGTGATCAGCATGAAAAGGAAAAGGAAGAGCATCTCTGGAGCAAAAAGGAGCAGCCAACTTCGTGACCAACGGAAAAGTAGAATTCCGTCTGCTAATCGAGTTACCACCTCAACCAGTCAACCCATCGACAGTTACAACTCGTCTAAAGAACTATGGGAGAAATATCTGGAGCTTCATGAAGGAACATTGGAGGCCAAGCTAATAAGACGGGATATCCTCCAAAATCAGCTAATAAACCTCCGAATGGAAAAAGGAGAAATGGTGACTGAACAATACACTCTGTAATCGAAATTCTTTTCTATTTTTAAGTGTTCGTGCTTCACGAAAATAGGTACATATGCATAAAAATTGATTTGAGAGGTAAAGACTCTCAAACCAAATAACAAACCATACAGCATAGCTAGGAGTTTATCCTCTATAGTTGAGGTAAACTCCTTGCTCATCACTCAATTCACTTACATAATCATCCTCACTACATCATGCATCACATGGGCACAATCCATTCATTGTGATGTATCATATCACATGCATAAAGCAAAGTCAAGCTAACCTCCAATCACACACACACACATCACACAAATACCTTTATATGTTCTACAATTGGTGAACGGTAGGTGTGGAAATAAAACACAAACAACATTAAAACATGAAGAGCAAGTGTTACTCAAGCATGAAGAGCCATGGACAGCAATTGGATAGCAATTGGAGCATCTAATAACATGGACAGCAGGTGAAGCATCAAGACACGGACAGTGAGCACCATGCTCACCTTGGATAGCACGGACAATACTCATCAAAATCGAACAACACTTGCAAAGCATCCCGCCATAGATCGTCATCTCACTTTTAGCAAGTGGTCAGCTATCAATAGATTTGTCATGTCTTTACCGCGAGCCATTTGTTGCGGACTAGATAGATCTTTATGGTTGATCTATGAACCCTCTTAGGCTTTTTGGCAAAGCCCCAGCCATCAACAGATTTAGCGATGTCCTTACCGCGAGCCGTTTGCTGCGGACTAGATAGATCATTATGGTGGATCTATTCATCCTCTTGAGCTTTTTGGCAAAGCCCCAACCATTAATGGATTTGACGTTGTCTTTACCACAAGCCGTTTGCTGCGGACTAGATAGATCAATTATGGTGGATCTATTCATCATGATGGTTGAGGTAAACTCCACAATCAAACCCTCTCTCATGATACTAGTAAACACCATATAGGCACATGACACCTAATGTGGTGAACATCACATCTCTCTTGAATGCAATCAAAATACAAGCCATAAATCACCTTACATGTTCATTGGTCCTCACTTGAATTTTGCATGCACATTCACACCAAGAACCCATTTGCACGTACAAAATTAGACACCATTAAGCTTACCACAGCCACCCTTTGATGCAAGCAAAAGCCAACATGGACACCTTGGATAGTAAGAAAACGGTGAGCTTCAAACATCTACATCAACATTGTCAACAACAACTTCCTTCCACGAGTAGTCAAGACAGAGGTTTCCAACACCAACCAACAGAGGACTTCAATCCACGAGTGATGATGACTATAAAGGTTTCATGCCCACAAACCGGTGGGCATATATTTGGATCTTTCAAAATAGCTAATCCACATCTGACACAATGTCTTGATATCGACATCTATTTCTAGCTTCCCACACATAATAGATTGAGCTAGAGATGCCTAGATGTTGGGCCTTCATCTTCTTGCTACCACCCTTGTAATGCCTACCAAAAATCTGATGCAACTCCTCAAAGGATTTGAAATTGTGCTTGATTTCCAACCACCGCTTCACCTTGCACCAAAGTTCACAAGCCACCGGGCATTCGAAGAAGACATGTTGATTGGATTCCTCTTGTTGTCGACACATGACACAATCTTTGCTTGGTTCATACTCAATTCGATCCTTGGTCCTCAACCTCCCATGAGCTAGCATCCATAGTGTAAAGCGATGCTTCGACATGATTTCCGACTTCCACACCATAGATTTTCATGCAACTTCCAACCCTCTTGACATGAAGAAATTATATGCATTTGTAACCCTCTTTCCATTTCCAATAAACCAATCCATCATCCTCATATTTGCCTCCCCCACGCCACCTGAAGCATCTAATATCTTGCTTCGGATCTCCGATAGTCTCTTGATTAAAGGTGAGTCTGAGTTCTTCTTTTGTCATGCCAAAAAATCTACACCTTTGATATAATGTTGGTGCACCCACTTAACCCAAAGTGAATTCGTATTTGCTTGAATATTTCATAATAATTTGCATAATAATGATTCATTCCATGCTTGGAGGTCCCTAAGGCCATAACCCCCATCATGTTTAGGCAAACAAATCTTCGACCATGAAATGGGTGGATGCTTTGAGGAGCACACAAATGTTCGACATAAAACATTTATTTTGTCAATCACACCACTAGGAGTAGGAAGCATGGAAAGTCAAAAGCATTTCATACCTTGAAGAACCGTCCCCACTAGTTCCAAGCGCCCGACATAGGATAAAGTGTGCTTAAGCCATGAGTTGATCTTCCTTGCAATAGCTTCAAGAATTGGCCCATAATTCATAATCCTTAGCTTCTCCGCTGTCAAAGGGATGCCCAAATATCTAAAAGGAAAATTTTCTTCTTGAAAATTCAAAAGTTACAATAACCGATTCTTCAAGGTTGTGTCCACACCCTCCATGTAAACTTGAGTCTTTTATGGATTTGCTCTAAGGCTCGAGATCCCTCCAAATTGATCCAAGCAATCCACTCGGTGTTGGGTAGATGTCTCATCCGCTCTACAAAATAGCACTAAGTCATCGGTATATACAAGATGTGTAATATCAACCTCCTTACACATAGGATGAAAATGAAATGAAGACATCATGGAGGTTTCCTTTAACTTCCTTGAAAGAACCTCTATGCACAAGCCAAATAGAAGGGGAGAGAGTGGATCTCCTTGCCTTAGCCCTCTTTTCCCACTGAAAATTCCATATACTCCGCCATTCAATGATATAAAATATGATATCGTGGAGATGCATAACTTAATCCAATCGTAAAATCATTGGGGAAACCCTAAACCAATGAGACCGGCCACGAGAAAGTCCCAATCAACCATATCAAAGGCCTTTTCCAAATCAACCTTGACCATGCATCTAGGGGAGATCCTTTTGCAAGCATACTTCTGAAGCAATTCTTGAGTTAAGTATATATTGTCCCCTATAGAACGCCTCTGAATAAATGCCACTTGAGCCGGGTCCAATAAGAAGTCCAATACCTTTGATAATCGGGTAGCAAGTATCTTTGATATTACCTTATAGAAGATATTACAACAAGATATCGGCTTATAGTCCGAAACCCCAATAGCATGATCTCCCTTTGGCACTGGTAATATTAAAGAATGGTTCCATTGTTTGAGAAACTTGCTATGTTAAAAGAATTCTTGCACTGATGCCACAAAATCCTTACCAATAATATCCCATGAAGAAGTGAAGAATTTTGAGCTATACATATCCAGGCCCGGGGTCTTTCCACATCCAATATCATGTAGGGCAACTTTAATCTCTTCTTCCTCAACCAACTTGCACAAATTCTCAGATTGACCCCTTGTGAGTTTTCACCCCATGAGTGAGTTGCTGTCCCATTCGGCACACATCTCCTTTTGGCCAAGTAACCCATGGAAATAATCAATAAACTCCTTTGCAACTTCACCTAAGCTTGTGGTTTATTCCCCATCCCTTTTCTTGAGCATAATGATAGCATTTCTCTTGTTATTTCTTTTTACCATATCATGAAAGAACTTTGTGCACTTGTCCGAACTCCTCAAGTAAACATTCTTTGCCCTTTGTTGATAAAATTACCTTTCCGCTTCCATAAGTAGGGTAATTTTTTTCCTCACATGACTATACTCTGAGGGAATTGGACCACCATCAAGAATACCCTTTTGTATCTCCGCAAGCTCATCTTTTGCTCTCCTAGCTTTCTTCGAAATGTGACCAAAATGATTTTTGTTTAACTCCCTCAAACACTTATTCAATCGAAACAACTTTGTCTTTAGGATGAATTGTGCATTGCCTATCACCGGGGATGCCCATGAATCCCCCACAACTTTTCCGAAATCCTTGTGCAATGTCCACATGTTGAGGAATTTGAATGGTCTATTTGGGGACTGGTCCTTGGGTAACACATGAACAATAGTGTAAGAATGATCCGAAAGACATCTAGGGGTCGTAAATTCCATATACGCATCAAAATCTGCCATTAGCCAAAAAGAGTTTACAAGAGTTCTATCCAACTTACAAGAAACATTACCATTTAACTATGTAAGGCGACATCCAACAGACCGAAGATCCACCAAACCACAAGCTTGAGTAAAAATCTGCATGTCTCTCATTTTATGATTTGTAATCGGAGAACCACCTTGTTTTTCATGAATAGATAGGAATGAGTTGAAATCACCCATGATCATCCAACCATTAGAAATAGTATCCCCAAAATCAGTAAGAGCTTCCCACAGCGACCTTCTTGTGACAATAGAGTGAAGTCCATAAACAAAGGTCACCAAGAATCCCCTGCTAGAGATACGACAACGAACATGGTAATGTATATATTGTTCGGTGGTTAAGATAATATACACATTACCTTGTGTGTGCCTCAAAGAAGAAGTATCCTTCCATAGTTAGAGAAATCAAAATTATGTGCATGACCCATAACTGCAAACCTTCTTTGTAATATGGGACGTCGACTTAAAAAATCTTCATTGAGCTTTATCTCCATTAAAGCCATAATTTGGATACCTTTTTGTTGGAGGAGGTGTTGCACTCCCCCATGTTTTAGGGGCTTGTGAAAGCTCCTAATATTCCACGCAACAACCTTCATTGACCACCTCTGTCGGCTGCTCGCGACTGAAGTTGTCTCCACAACTTGGTGCCGACATCATCTCCTTTGCAGCTCCTTTTGTGTCTTCATTTATGATTGAGGTAGTAGCTGTAGGAATGGAGGAGAAAGAAGACTCATTAGATGTAGATGATAATGTTTCACTTGATGTCGTGGAGGAAGATGCGAAGCTCCCCCTGCTGGATGTTGCCGCCTGCTGTCGTAGTTCTTCAACAACACTTGTGTTGACTAATGGTAAAAGTTTTGCAACGTGGGCCTCTCCTTGGATGCCAACGTGATCAACATGGACTACATCTTGGCTTTCAAGACTTTGGACTTCCACGGATTGGTCAACAACTGCAGTAGCTTCAAAATTTTAGACTTCCACCCTTTTAGTACTTTTTCCTTAGACACCAACGTCTTCACAATTGTGGACAATATCTTGGTCAACAACCTAGGCTCCAACGTCTTCAATATTTCGGACAACATCTTCACTGCACCATGTTGTTGTCCATTGTCGTTGTCCATTTGCACCATGTTGCACATTAACACCTAACCAATTTACATGCTGTCATGTCCCGCCGGGGCATCATTTCGACAACAAGTGTCCGAACAATGTCCCAATCTTTTACACACTTCACATAATTCTGGTAAGATTTCATAAATGATACGGAGGTCAATTTGAACTTTAGTAGGTAAAGTGATGGGGACCTCATACCCTCTCTCTCCAATCGTCGAAAGTTCCACCAAAAGTTTAACATACTCCAAGCAGTCTCTTGTACGCGTCAAGTTATCTATGTAAAGTGATTTACCCACCTCCGATCCAATCATACTTAGCGCCTTTTGCGTCCAACAATCCGGCGGTAGCCCATGGATTTGAATCCAAGCATGGACAAAGCGACAGTCTTCATTGAAGAGAAAACACCTTGGCATGATTTTCAAAAAAATAGGTATACTAAAGATAAAGTATGATCCTCCCTTTAGAACCTTTTTGCGATCTTCCTCTGTGTCAAAGTGGTAGACCACTCACCCATTCTTGTGCAAGAAATATGTGTTCTTAATGTTCCATCGAACACCAATAATTCTGACGCCATCTAACCCAGGATGTCGACCCACGAAGCAACCGACCAAACAGAACCTCATTGCATCTTCGACGCTATCAATGTCATCATAGTCAAAAGTAATTTCCCCTTAGCTTCATATCGATCGAACGACATGACGAGCTTTGTCTTCCGATTATCCTTGAAAATATTAACCCAAGACTTCTTTTGCTGAGGTTGCTTGTCCCCTCCATTTCCTGCAGTCTTGTTGCACTCTTCCATTTGACTATTTGATACCGGAGGTTGCTGTTCCGACGAGGTCTCCTCCACCACATCCGACGATGGTGAACTTGACACTCCTTGAGTCTGCCCTAAGGGAGGAAACTCCGATGTCCCATGTGGCAAGGTAGTCACACCAGCTGCATGATCCATATCAATTTGACATTCCACCATGTCTGCCACATAGGACCCATGAGCCATCATGTCATCAGTCTTAGCATTAGTCACACCAACCACCTGAGATGAAACGCCAACATCCAGAGCCATATCATCACCTTTTTCCATATCACACTCTATGATGTCAACTGTCAAGTTAGCCGTCGAAACTTCCATGTTGACAAATCTTGATTCTTCAAATGATATCTTTGCATGAATTTCGCTCAATGGAGAATATTTGAAACCTTTCTTCTTTTTACTCATTGCCAAGTGTTCACTTGAAATCTCAATCACAAGTCAAAAAAATGCCACCAAGCCTTCCAAATGTCAACAAATCACAAAACCTTCAAAGATCACCGTGTAAAAGCCACCAAGCCTTCCAAGTGTCAACTAGTCACAAAACCTTCAAACATCACCGTGTAAAAATTGCCACTAAACCTTTTAAATGTCAACAAGTCACAAAATTTTCAAAGATCACCATGTAAGACCAAGCAAGCTAATGGATTTGCCACCCAATAATTCCAATTATGCACCACTCCAATTAAATCCAAAATCCCTTAGAATTAATGACACATTAATGCTGAGTAATAATAAGAGGTTGCTATGTCTACTAGAAAGGACAATTTTAGTAAGTTATTATTTATTTTTGATTAACAACTTTCCTGGTTATAAGCAAGCAAACCCTTTGCATTTTCTTTTAGTTTATGTTATTTTTTTTTGTTTATTTAACTATGTTTGTCCTTGCTAAATTTGATAACAAGAGAAGTATTAATTTGATTGACATGTTTTTTACCCCCCCCCCCCCCCCTCTCTCTCTCTCACTCTAGTCGAGCTACCTGGACCTATAATAGCCTTGCAACCTGTCGCCACTATCGTTCCCCAGTCGGAACGAGATTCTCTTGGATCATCGCGTCACACTTTTACGTGTACAGCCAAATCCTCTCCGCCGATGAATTCAACATGTACACCAATATGGATGAGGAAACATAGTTAGTGTGGATGTCATCCGATATTTGGATAGGGTATGGATATTCAATCCTCCGATGAATATGAGGATGAAAGTTGAATACTCAACGGGGATGGGAATGAGAAAGGGGATAAACATAATAAATAAAGATGAGAACGAAGGAAATGAAATCCAACTCAACTCATGGTCATCCTATTTGGTTCCCCAATTTGGTGAGGCCTAATTCCCAACATACAAACAAGCTTCCTTGAGGAGAAGAAAATAGGCATCAGATGATAATTGAGCAGACCCATGTTCTCAAAGCCCGACAAGGTATTAAAAAAGTTCCCACGGATTGACACAATTTATACTCCTAGGTCTATGAGTGAAAACGAATCGAATCAAGCTGAGTAATATAAAAATATTGATATTCAAATTTGAAAAATATATATGATATTCAAATTTGATTTAAAACTCAAAAGTACCAATATTTTTTTGTCGCGAGTTTGATTCGAAATAGAATTCGACCTTGAGCTTGATTTGAATCATAATTCGAGCATAATCAAATTTTAGTTCAAAATGTCTTAAATTTGAGTTCGATTCGAATTATTCAAACCTAAATTTGACTATATTTACACTATATGCAACACAATAAAAATAAAACCTAAACAACATAATTACACAATATAGACAAAATAATAATACAAATTAGAATGAAACTGGTGCCGTCTAAAAGTGAAGATGGTTGGCTGAAAAAGATGGCTTTAATGTTGACTAAATGAAGATTCCTCGTTGTCCAACATGTCACAAAAAGAGTTAGTAACCGGGCCAAGGAAAAAGTCCCCGGCGCAGGCCTTCCGACTCTCAAGTTAGTAATAGAGTCGAATAGATGAATGGTCAAATGAACAGTAGTTATGAACGTGTAAAATTATGTAATATCGCATACTCGCGCTTGTAGATGGAGACCCTCATTTATAGTGTCATTGTTTGTATGTGTATGAATCTCAAGGCGTTTCCAGAAAAGGATAGACTATCTTTGCTTACACTTTTTTTTAAAATGCACCCGCAATCTCTACATTTGGCGGAGAGGAAGGTTCTAATGCACAGCTTGCATGTAGAATATTCTGAGCTGAGGATGAGCTGACTGAGTCCCCTCCAATGTCCGATCAGACCTTATTCTTGGATGAGGTTGGCTCAGCTAAGGAATGTTGATTATCCTGAAGACTCAGCCTCTATAAAGACTCGACTTGGCCAAGAAGAATGGTCGGTCGGTCAGCCTTGGAAGAGTGGCGGGTCAACCAGGATGAGTGGTGGATCAGCTAGGAAGAGTGGCGGATCGGCCACCAAGAGTGGCAGAACAACTAGAGTGGTGTATCAGCTAAGAAAAGTGGCGGGTCGACCAGAATAAGTAACAGATCGGCTAAGAAGAGTGGTGGGTCAGCCAAGAAGAGTAGCGGATCAACCAAGAAGAATGACGGATCAGCCAAGAAGAGTGGCAGATTAGCCAAAAAGAGTAGTGGATCAGATAGAGTGACGGGTTGACTAGAGTTGTGGATCGGCCAAAAAGAGTGGCAGATCTGCTAGAATGGTAGATTGACTAGGAAGCGTGGTGGTTCGACCAAGAAGAGTGACGAATTGACTAATCGAGTCAGTCGGGAAAGATGACCTTATCACAGCTCAACCTACCAATTTAACCTTCTTTGCCCGCATGACCGCTCTTCCTATTCTCCATATCAGAAACGTAAACAACACCTAATATATACAAAATAGAATTAGATTAATTGTGAAAATAGAATAACAAGTTCGTTCAATAATTTACAATTCATATCATAGACAAAATAGAATTTAAACCCATACAAAGTTGAGTTAAACGAGATTAATGACTAAAAAAATGCATTCCAAAAAACTAATTGCCCGAAGCCATGCCCAAAAAACTAATTGCAGCCCAGCATTTGCCAGAAGCCATGCATCCCAAAAAATTTCTCCATCCCTTTTGCCATTCCAAAGAAAAAATAAAGATTGAGGAATTAAAAAAAGAGACATCTTAGATTTTTCCAAACGGACGAAAGAGCTTGCGTGTGGTCTTCTGCGACAACCCTACCTTTCGCTTCCGCCGTCATCCCGTAATACAAACTCGAAGGCTAATTTGTGAAAATTAAGGTTTGTAAAAGGATGAGTGATAATGTTATAATTTGTGAAAATTATGATTTACCTTCCTCTACGTTTCATGAGAAAAATCCTGAAAATACTCCAACAGAGAATTATCATCTTTTGCAGCGATATTGCAGTGAAAGAACGAATTGGATGAAAGACAAACTATTCTCGTTATCTTGCCATTAAACAAACAGACAACAAATCGACTCAGCTCATTATTTTCTTCTTCTTGAATTTTATGTATAAAATCATTTTTTAATATGCTAAACAAGAGAAAGGCCAAAAAATTTCAGAAATTTCATACACTTAATTATTAGTATTAGTAATTAGACGTCTACAACGCACGCATGATGCATGCCACAAGTACACGTGGTTACCTATCAAGCACGCATCAACGGGACCGCCGGTTCAGGCCGTTGGTCATCCGCAGGCGCCAGAGGCAACCGAGAGCGGGTAGGGATAGGAGTTCGCGTACTGGAAGGAGACGGAGCCGCCGGGCGCAATGGCGGTGCCGTCATTGACGAGGCAGTCGTCGAAGCGAAGCCTCCGGAAGACGCGGGGGTTGATGAGGCGGGCGGAGCTGAACCAACCGCACCGCACGTGGATGTCGCCCACGCCGCACCCGCCGACGTCGCACGTGTTCAGGATCTGCACCGTGTACGTCGGTATCCCGTTAGGCAGCGGCGCCGTCGCCCCCTGGTACAGCAATATGTCCTCTTTCGAACAGACCCCTTCTTCCCCCATCCGCTCCTCCACCGAGGAATCGATCTCGGCGAACTGGCCAGCCGCGGCGGCGATGTCTCCTGTTACTCACTCGATGTCTATATATTAATTACGAAAATGAAACCAATGTCGCGTGGCCGAGGCCGATCGATCTTACCGTTTGCAAATGCCTCCCTAGTTAGACCTTCCGAGTGTACGGACGCTGTCGCTCGTATCCCTGAAAAACCATGCAAGCGCGAATGTAATCGATCCTAATTGCTTACGACAGGATATCGAGCTTTTCTTACTGAGAAAAAGTAGAGAGTAAAAGAAGAAGGCGGCGACGCCCGTCGAGCGGGATGATTCCATGATCGAACTTTCTAATTCTCCGTCGGCAATCGGTTGGAGGCAGAAATGATCCGCTCGCCTGCTATTTATACATGAAATGGGAAAAGGGAGGAGTACTCCTGATGCTTCCCAGCCCCACCGCCTCGTGCGCGCGTATCAAGACCGTGCGACGTGAATCCGACGGCTGATGTCAGTCGACCACCGCAATCCGAATTCAATGAGCGGACGGTGGGCTCCACCAAAGATGCTGCTCATAATCTGGCCGTCGAAATTCCGGGGAGAGGGTTTCGGTGCGCCTTGGGAAGCAAAGCGCCGAGGGCCGGATATCTTTAGTAACTTTAATTTGACCGCCGGGCGTCGGATGCATCATGCATGGGACGTCGTCTATCGACTTACGCAACGTGGCGTGGAGACAGCTAAAAAGATTGGGATTTAACGTGAGCTCGACGGCTGTGATTAATGGGCTTTACGTGAGTCTCATAATTCCACATTAATGCAAAGGGAAAAAAAATACTACATAATATATTAGTAGTCAAAGAGTCCGAAGATAAATGTGTAATGGAGAAGACAAGGTAGTTGTTGGATAAGCGAGGGGAGTTTAAGGCGAGGCAGCGAGGAAATGGACGGAGGCGAGAGCAAGTGGCGGCAGCGGTGCTTTTGAGGCTTCGATGAATGGTGGAGTGGGGGCGGCCGGTGAAATTGCAGGGCTGCTGCCACTGCATGTGGAGTACGCACACGAAATGTGCTCCCGGTGCCTGGCTCAAACGGGGAAGGCAGTCAGGGCGGCAAGAAATGGATATGGCCATATATATGTGTTTGGAATTAGTAAATGGGTAATATTAAATGGTCAGAATCTGATCTCTTAGAATCAATACATACAAGTGTACACATGAGTATTTTAGTAATATCATATGTATACATTAATTACATGCATGTACATGCATGCATTCTAATTGGAGGATAAAAAATTCTAGCTGGCCAGATTCTAGCCAACAAGAATTACCGTTAGTAAGGGTAATGTTAAATGGCCAGAATCTGACCAGCTAGAATCAATACATGCAAGTATACACATGGGTATTTTAGTAATATCATATATGTACATTAATTACATGCTTGTACATACATGCATTCTAATTGGAGGATAAAAAATTCTACAATCATTTTAAAATAAAATATATATATATATATATATATATTTTGTAGGACAGATCAAACTAAATACCTAAATTAAATGACAATCAAAGGGATCACTAATATCTTCCCTGCTTTAGCCTTAAATTTCAGCCTACACGAGAGAGCTCTTTTTATAATATCATCGAAATGACAATCTCTTTTCATTAATTAATTTTCCTATCATAATAAAAGAAACATCACATCATTGTATATTTATTGTATAACCGGTCTCATCGGTCATATCTTATATAGTTATACCTATCTTTGTCCTTTGACACTCCACATGCAATATTTACTATGATATTAGCCCATGAAATACAGAGCATGTTGGGCCTACAGGAGCTAGCGCAATTAAAGGGCATCAAATAATGGGGGCCATGGTAGAACAAGATAAGGTGTAAGAAAAGAGGATAGAGCCCTTGGAGTCGGGCGAGCTGATCAATCTGATTGAATGTCTGTTCATCTTTTGAGCAAGAGAAAACAACCTATGTGTAAGTACAACTAGCGAGAAGGATGCATCGCTAACTGTAGACGCGTGTGCATAGGAACATGCCCTGTGTCTAAGTTAAATTAGATCATGTTATGTTTTGATGTCATGTGTCTAAGTGAACAGGAACTTAAGAGCATAAGAAGTCGAGCGAAAAATTCAACTAGCGAGAAGGATGACACACGAGAGAGTTAACGAGCTTGGCGTGTCCTGTTATAGTTTATACTAAAAGCCTAGCTTTTGTATAAACATTTATTTAGAAATAAAAGAATCACATTGGTCAAATGTCTATATTTATGATAAATGTAGTTGTTCAATTAATTTATATTATAGATAACATGGTGTGTGGTGTCACACACAGAGGATCATGTTATCAGCACCTTATAAATTATAAACAGTAGCTCACGACCAAGATGGAAAGGAACAAACCATTGGAAGGTCGTAGTGTAATTAGGTATTAGTTTATCTTAACTATATAATTACACTAGTACACTTAGAGTGTATTGAGTAGGACCATTAGAGGTCGTTTCTTTTTATACTAACTTTATAAAAGAATAAAGATCTCAGTTATTATGGAAGTGTGTGCTCTTAATCCTAATATAATAACAAGCACATATATTTGATATTTATTTCTTTAATTTATCAATGAGTGAGATTTAGTTCGATAAATCAATAAGTCCGATAAGTTGGGAAATGATATTACTTATAGTGTGTGTGTTGATTATAGAAGGAAACTGTGTCCTAGAGATCTAGGTTGATAATGTTCCTAAGAGTAGCTCATAAGGATTGTCATATTAAAACCCTGCAGGTGGACTTAGTCCGACATGACGATAAGGTTGAGTGGTACTACTCTTTGACTAAGATATTAATTGAGTTGTCAGTAACTCATTTAATTAGTGGGCATTCGACATCTTAAACACAGGGAGACTAACACACTCATAATAAGAAGGAGCCCAAAATGTAATTTGGGATTGGTACGGTAGTTCAATAATAGTTCTTTAGTGGAATGAATTATTATTGATGGAATTAAGTTGTGTATTCGGGGCGAACACGAGAAGCTTAATTTCATCGGGAGACCAAAACCAATTCCTCCTCTCGGTCCCTATCGTAGCCTCTTGTATATAGAGATTTATATCCATCACATATCCACCTTCTTACCCAACCTATAGGGGTCGGCCAAGCCAAGCTTGAAGCTCAAGCTTAGGGTCAGGCAAGCCTAAAGGTTGAGCCTTAAGGTGGTCGGCCAATTGCTTGGAGCTCAAGCTTAGGTGGCCGGCCACATCATATTAAAAAGGGATTCTTATTAAAATTATTTCTTATGTGAATATCATGGTTTTAAAAGAGAGTTTCAAATTTAAATCTTTCCTTTTATAGCTTTCTACAAAAGATTAAGAAAAGATTTGAAATCTTTCCTTATTTGTAGATTGAAAGGTAGATTTTAATTTTAAGAAAACTTTCCTTTTTAACCATGTTCATGATTTAAAAGAGAGTTTGAAAATTAAATATTTCTTCTACAAAAGATTAAGAAAAGATTTAATATCTTTCCTTATTTGTAGATTAAAAGAGATTTTAATTTTTAGAGATAACTTTTTTTTTATCCACATGTTTAAAAGAAAGATTTTAATTTATAAAATTTCCTTTTTACAAACCACCATGAAGGGAAAAATTAGTGGAGAAATTTTTTATAAATTTCCGGAAGCAAATAAGGAAGTTTTAATTTATGTTTAAAATTTTATTTGCTTGGAGATTTGAATGTGGCCGTCTATTGTAATTGAAAAAAGAAATTTAATTTTAATTAATTAAAAATTTCTTTTTCATGGCAAAAGAATGAAGGAAGTTTTTATTTAAATTTCCTTATTTGCCAAGACCAAGGATTATAAAAGAAGGGGTAGAGGTGCCTTCATGGCTAACGACTCTATTATTTTTCTCCTCTCTTTTTCTCTTTGGGTGTGGTCGGCCCCTCCTCTTTCTCTCTTCTCCATATTGTGGTTGAACCTCATCTCATCCTTGGAGTCCTTATGGTGGCCGGATCTTGCTTAGCTTGGAGAAGAAGGAGAGATAAGGAGGCTATATTTCTAGCATCCCTTGGAACTTGGTGGTGGTCGAACCTCTTCATCTTTGGAGGAGCTTTTGGTGGCCGAAACCTAGAAGGAAGAAGAAGGTGATTGGTGGTTCTCATCTCGGAAGATCGTTGCCCACACAACGTCCGAGGTTAGAAGAGGAATACAATAGAAGATCAAGAGGTTATTTTTGCTTACAAAGAAAGGTATAACTAGTCATTATTTTCCGCATCATACTAGTTTTCTTTGTATAGTTAGTTTTGGAAATACCAAACATTAGAGGCATATGATTCTAGAGTTTTCGGATTTGTTTCGAGGTTGTGTTTCTTTTCTTTTATTTTTTTAATTTGTGATTCGATTGTTCTTTTTGGTTAACCTGGAGTTATTTAAGGAAATTAAATATTAGCTTTCCTTAAAAGGCTGTGTCTAGGCGGTGGTGGTTGCTCCCATATCCAAGAAGGTCATGTGCCTCGCCATGTAGTCCTAGAAGCCAATTTTAAAAATTAATATTTAATGGAATTAATAACATAGGTGGATTTGAATCAATAATGTTAAGTTCCGCTTGCGATTCAAATCTAAACCATTAAGAACAGATAAGTTAAATTTGGAATCAATGATGTTAAGTTCCGTCTGCGATTCCTAATTTAACTTCTAAAGAACACAAAAGGTTATTTAAGGAAAGGTTCGACACTTGTACAAAATTTTTGTACAGTGGAACCGGTACGATTTTCCTAGGACTAACCAACAATTGGTATCAGAGCTAGGGTTTGCCTCTGTGTCTTTGGTTTTCAAATAGATTATGCACATGTCATACATAATTTAGGCATGATAATAGTAGGATGTGCTTAATTTGTGGTTGCAGGCTCCAACTATTATGACATATAGATATTGTGTGTGATTGGACCCTTGGACATGCCAAGGAAATTTTATTGTGTGTGCATGATTGTATGTATCAAATACAGCAGGAGCTGTGTTATTTTTTAGAATATATTTTCACACCATTCTCAAGTTTGCTACCCTGGAATTACCGTACATTGTTTGAGACAAACTTTTAGGGGATACCATATCGATTAAGGATGCCCTTTCATAAGAATTTTATGAATGTCTTCTCCATTATCTTAGCCGGAGCTTCTGTTGGTGCAGGGAGCACCAAACGATCAAATCTGTATTTTCATAATGGTAAAAGTGGTTCAAAGTTAAGCTGTCTTATTTTCTAACAAGTTGAACTAAGTGTGTAGGAAAGTTCTAAGTGATCTTAGGCAAAGGAAAGTCCTAGTTAAGGTTAAGCAGGTGGAAAGTCCTAGCTGTGGTTAGACAACAAAGTCCTAGTCTGGGGGACTGGGCTAAGTCTTGGTAGGTCAAGGACTTTGGGTGAAATCTAAGAGTCAAGGACTCTAGGTGAAAATCCTAGGGGTCATGGACATTAGATGGGAGACTGGACGAGTCGTGGATTGGACGTTCAGTATGAAGTCCTGAAGTCTCGAATGTTGAGCAAAAGTCCAGATGGTCTGGAGGACTGGTCTAGCAAAAGATAAATTCTCCTGAGAGCAGTAGGTGACGATGCATTTGTAGGACCGTTGGGCCGGCTAGAAGGGGGGTTGAATAACCCTGAATAAAATACAACCCTTTCTCGAACAATTAAGCTAACACTTGAAAAATAGATTAAGCAGAAAATAAAGCATAAAAATGAGGCACCGGATTTGACTTGGTTACAACCGGGGAGGTTGTTAATCCAAGGAAGATGGTTGCACTAAGAACTCCTTCAGGCGGAGAAGCCTCGTTTACAGCAGTGTAGGCACAAAAAGAAAGAAGCTAATCAAAGCAGTGGAAGCACACAAGTGTTGTTACAATTTCTGAACCGATGAAAAGCTTCTGGACCAAGGCTATATTTATAGCCTTGGTTGGGGCGCCTGGAAGGGGTTACGGGCGCCCTGGGGGGGATAAAACTTTATCCCCAACGTTCAGATCGCGTAAATCGCGATCCTGGTCAAAATCAGGGTCCGGGCGCCCCGGACTGTTCCGGGCGCCCCGGAGCCCAAAGTCAACCAACATTGACTTTTTCATCCGGGGACCACTGCTCCGGTTTGGTTCGGCTCGGTCCGGGTCTTCTACTCCGGATCCGTTTGCTTGGGTGATCTCTGCTATCCGGAAAAGGGCTCATCCGAACCCAACTTCTGGTCTTCTCGAGCGAGCTTCCCTCCGGCTTCTCGTCCCTCGGAATCGCTGCGTGTTTCCTTCTCGTCCGCTGGCGTACTCATCCGCAGTCTTCGTCCCTCGGACGCACCGCGTGCCGTCCTTTTTGCTAGCTGCGTCTCTTGCTCCCGGAGCAATCTTCCGCTCCAGCTTTCGTCCCTCGGAACTACCACACGCTTCCTTCTCGTCTGCCGGTGTACTCTTCCGCAGCACCTCGTCCCTCGGACTGCCGTCCTTCTCGCTAGCTGCGTCTTCCGCTCGACTACCTGTGTTCCTAAGCTCCTGCAGACTTAGACACATGGTTAAAACAAACAGGACCCACCTTAACTTGTTGATCACACCAAAACAACCTTGGTTTTAGATGAACATTAACTTGTTGAAACAAACAGGACCTACCTTAACTTGTTGATCTCTTGAAATGTTCCTAATTTGTCCCGGGTGATATTTAAAGTACCAATTTAAATTATTAAATCTTCTAACATTGGTTTTAGATGAACATGCATAATTTTTTAAGTTATCTATTTGAATTTTCAAATTTTGATTTTCTAATTCCAATTTTTCATTTTTTAATTTTAATTTATCAAATTCTTCTAAGGGACAAGACTTAGCTAGAATTACTTTTAAATTTTTATTTTCACTTTCTAATTTGCAGCAGTCTTTTGTTAAAAGTTTAACAAACTTAAACATTTTATTGGGAGGAAGAGATCGTACCTGACTTACATTTTCGATCTCGTTGTCCGTTTCTCCCCCTGAACTGCTGCTTTCTTCCGACGTGTCTCCCCCTTCATCGATGCTCTCGATGCTCATTTCAGAAGAGCTTGAATCGCAGTCGTCGTCTTGATGACTCGCCATCAGTGCGAGTCCGGAGAATGCTTCGACTTCCGATTCGGACGACGTATCGTCCCACGTCGCCTTCAGGGCCTTTCTTTTCTGGATAGGCTTCTTACCCTTCTCCTTGTCTTTGTTCTTCAGCTTGGGGCAGTTGTCCTTGACATGCCCTTCTTCGTCGCAGTGGTAGCAGCGGATCGTCCTTTTCTTCTTCCCCTGCGGATGGTTAGTAGATCTAGATTTACAAAGTTTCTTGAATCTTCTTACCATCATTACCATTTCCTCGTCGTCGAGAGAGGATTCTGACTCAGGTTCGTCTCTCGAAGCTTTGAGGGCGACGTTGTTCTTGGGCTCCTTCATTCCTGCACATCTTGACTCATGGACTTCAAATATTGAAAAAAATTCTTCTAATGAAATTTTTTCTAAGTCCTTAGAAATGTAAAAAGCATCTACTAGTGATGCCCATTTTGAATTTCTCGGAAATGAATTTAACGCGTACCTGAGCGAATCTCGGTTACTTACCTTTTCTCCGAGATTCGTGAGTCCGGTGATGATTTCTTTTATTCTTGAGTGCAGATGTGAGACTGTCTCGTCTTCCCCAAGTCGCAGGCTGGTGAGCTGATTGCGAAGCAGATCTCTTCTAGCGAGCTTGGCTTCGGACGTCCCTCCGTGCAGCTCAAGGAACTTCTCCCAAAGTTCCTTTGCGAAGTTGTATTTACCAATCCTGTTGACTTCTTGAGGCGGAAGAACGCTTAGCAGATGGTACTCTGCTTTGCCGTTCGCCACGAAGTCGGCCTGCTCCTTTTTTGTCCATTTATCTATTTCCTTGTCCTTTGGAGCTTCAAAGCCAAATTTCATTGTTAAAAATAATTCAATATCTGTTGTAAGAAATACCTGCATCAGTTTTTTCCAGGTAGCGAAGTCCCCTTCATATTTCGGTGGGTGGATGCTTGGTCCGGCCATCGCGTTGCTTCGTTCGGCGGTTAGTCCTCCTGAAGCGCCTCGACTCTGATACCACTTGTAGGACCGTTGGGCCGGCTAGAAGGGGGGTTGAATAGCCCTGAATATAATACAACCCTTTCTCGAACAATTAAGCTAACACTTGAAAAATAGATTAAGCAGAAAATAAAGCATAAAAACGAGGCACCGGATTTGACTTAGTTACAACCGGGGAGGTTGTTAATCCAAGGAAGATGGTTGCACTAAGAACTCCTTTAGGCGGAAAAGCCTCGTTTACAGCAGTGTAGGCACAAAAAGAAAGAAGCTAATCAAAGCAGTGGAAGCACACAAGTGTTGTTACAATTTCTGAACCGATGAAAAGCTTCTGGACCAAGGCTATATTTATAGCCTTGGTTGGGGCGCCTGGAAGGGGTTACGGGCGCCCTGGGGGGATAAAACTTTATCCCCAACGTTCAGATCGCGTAAATCGCGATCCTGGTCAAAATCAGGGTCCAGGCGCCCGGAAGGGTTCCGAGCGCCCCGGGCTGCTCCGGGCGCCCTGGACTGTTCCGGGCACCCCGGAGCCCAAAGTCAACCAACGTTGACTTTTTCATCCGGGGACCACTGCTCCGGTTTGGTTCGGCTCGGTCCGGGTCTTCTACTCCGGATCCGTTTGCTTGGGTGATCTCTGCCATCCGGAAAAGGGCTCACCCGAACCCAACTTCCGGTCTTCTCGAGCGAGCTTCCCTCCGGCTTCTCGTCCCTCGGAATCGCTGCGTGTTTCCTTCTCGTCCGTCGGCGTACTCATCCGCAGTCTTCGTCCCTCGGACGCACCGCGTGCCGTCCTTCTCGCTAGTTGCGTCTCTTGCTCCCGGGCAATCTTCCGCTCCAGCTTTCGTCCCTCGGAACCACCGCACGCTTCCTTCTCTTCCGCCGGTGTACTCTTCCGCAGCACCTCGTCCCTCGGACTGCCGTCCTTCTCGCTAGCTGCGTCTTCCGCTCGACTACCTGTGTTCCTAAGCTCCTGCACACTTAGACACAAGGTTAAAACAAACAGGACCTACCTTAACTTGTTTATCACACCAAAACAAACTTGGGGTTCCAACAGCATTCTCCGTTGAGCAAACAGTAAGGGTCGGTTCGACCTAGGGATTTTGATCAATCCAAAAGTAAGAACCGGACAGTACGGAGACTGTCAAGTAGCTTTATTAATCATATTTTATTGTGTTAACTTTGTCTTGCAAGGTATGTTTTATATTTTGAACTAACATGACTTGCAGGGAGTGAAAAGCACAAAATAAGCTTGGATGAACAGTGTTCAAGGTGTCTCTGGGGAGGTTGGAGGCACCTCGAGCACCTTAGCTGAAGGCTCACGCGGAGAGGTGGGGTGTGCTTGAAGGCGCCTTGGAGCTGGGATGGAAGGTGCCTTCCATGCCTTGAAGGCGCCTTCGGATGGATAAACAGTGCAAGCTGTGGAGCTTATTGATACTGAGAAGTTGGGGATAAGTTGCAAAGTTGGAGGTACCTTCAATGGGGTTGAAGGCACCTTCAATGGGGTTGAAGGTTCCTTCAACAGCCAATAAAAAGTGTGCTCAACCAGAGGCTTCAACACACTTCATTTTCGCAACCTTTCTTCTACCCACTACTCTAAAGATGATCTTGCGGCTCAGCAACGTGACTCCGGCAACCGAGCGACGCGACTCCGACGACCGAAAGCACGACCTTCTAGATCCTCAAAAGTCGTTGGTACCCATCTTTGTAAAGATTTTCTAAACTGATAGTGGATTGTCCAACAAAAGCGATCGACGATTGCAGGCTTTGGAGTAGGAGTTATCAAAAGCTCCGAACCAAGTAAAACCAACACGTGTTAGGGATTATTTTACTTCCGCTATTTTTCTTTCTATTTTCGCTGCATTTATTCTATGTTTTTAGAACAGTTATCGGAGTGAGCCTGTTATGAATTGGTAAAATCACCAATCGAGCAGGGGGTTCTTTTTTTTTTAAAAAAAAATATATATATCATTTTTTTTCCTCTAAATTGTTGCATTGTAAAATTCTCATTTTTTTTATTTCCATTTTTTCACCATTAGTCAGAATTGGTGAAATAACCCTTTCGACAAAATTTGTCATAATAATAATATTATTATTATATTATTTTTTCCTCGAAATTAGTGTAAATACCATTCAAGTTTTACTATCTCTTTTCATATTGCACTTCTAATCTAAGATTAAGTCTTGGAATAAGATTTATTATTTTTGTCATTGCAAGATTTTCACTAAAATGTCCCATCAAGAAGGCTATAGTACCTTACACTCACCACTCTTCTCCGACGAAGATTTGGCTATTGAAAGAGCCGAATAGAGTACTATTTGAAGACCGAGATAGAAATGTGGATCATCATCCAAACGGTCCTCTCCCTACTAGTCGACGACATTGGAGCACTTGTATTATGCAAAAATTGGGACACACACTTGATTAAAAAGATTGAGGTTGATGCTGAGGCAACTCGAGCCTTACAATGCAGACTCACTAAAGTTGAGTTGAATCGAGTTGAACCATTCAGCAGCGCAAAGGATCTCTAGCAAAAGTTGATCAAATTTCATGAAGGAACCTCCGATGCTAAGGTATGTAAGAAAGATTTGTTATTAAATAAATTATATAACATTAAAATGCAGAAAGGTGAGTCGGCGAGCCAGTTAAACGCTCGCATCCAAGATCTTTTGAATGACTTCCACGCGATTGGACAAAAAGTAGGGAATCACGACGTCATCAGATACACTCTAAATGTTTTTCCCAGAAATACCTTATGGGCATCGATGATAGATACTTACAAAGTATCCAAGGACCTTTCTTTAATTAGACTAGACGAGTTATTTTTTTTGAATTCTAACTTTATGAACAAACTAATACTACTCTGGTCGAAAAAGGTTGCATTACTTGCAGAGAAACTCATAAACAAGAAGTCAAAGCTTAAGCACCCAACCGAACCTGAATCCAAAGACGAATCAAATTCTGAAGACAAAGACGTCATCACCAATGAACTAGTCAAACTAGTTCGGAAAGTACTTAAGAAAAAGAAGGTGACTCAATCGAACATCAAGACCAAGTCTGAAGTTACCTGTTATGGTTACAATTAGAAGGGACACTGCAAGCTGGAATGTCGAAACCAGAAGCAAAGAAGAAGGAAGGCCTTGAAAGCAACTTGGTCTGAATCCTCGGAAGATTTGGAGGTCCGCTGTGGCAACCGCCGCATCACTGGCGACTGCCCGATTGCCTCCAGCGCCGCTCCCCAACACTTGAGTTCCCTCCTCGCCAAGCAGATCCTTGTGGGAACCGACCAGTTGCAGACTGCGACTCTCCAACATGGCCACAGCCGCAACATTGATCTCCGCGTCCGCTAGTTTGGACTTGTCGGCCAGATATGCGTGTAACATGACTTGAGCTCCAAAAGAAAGAAAGAAATCAATTAGATTCAAAAGTTATGCTAAGAAAGAACATACCTAAGCTGGACGGAAGCCTCGTGTAGATCAGGCTCAGGTCGAACACGTAGAGGACACCCTCCAACAACAACTTGTGTATATGGTATTTCTGAACAGGCCAAGCTAGAAGTTGCATGAAGGTAGTCCGAGCGGCTCTTATACTCCTTGAGCTCTGGAGGGTTCGACACCTCTAATTGCCACCTAGTCGGGAAGTCCGACCGCTCAGGAAAGCGAACAAAGAAATAGTAGTCCTTCCAATGCTGGTTGGAGGATGACATCTTGTCAAAGAAGACTAGGCCCAATCGGGCTTGGAAGAGAAAAGTCCACTGCTCGAACAATTTGAGATAATAGAAATAGTGAAAGAGCCGAGGAGTAAGAGGAATGTTGTGCAGGAGGAACAAAATGACAACCCAACACATTAGCCGAAAGGAGTTTGACACTAGTTGGTGGAGAGAAATACAAAAAATTTACAAACGGCAGAGATTGATTGGGAACCACAGGGCGACGGTAAATTAGTCCCTAAAGAAATATAAAAAACCCAGGTGACTCGTTCAAGCAATCAAAGGCTGAAGGGAGACCGATTTGATAAGCGGAAGGAATTTCAAAAGCATCTCTCAAACTCTCAGCATCACCTCTGTCGAACTTGGACTCGATGGACGTGTACTAGAGCCTAGGGATAGCGGTAGGAGGTTGAGAGGAGCTCGCCATTAGAAATCAACGTCTACAAGAAACAACGAAGTTGTTCGATTGAAAGAAAGGACGCCAATAACAATGAACAGATCCAGTTGAACAGTACAGAAAGCATACTAGAGAGATCGCTATAAGCGCCAGGAAGGAAGGAGAACGCAGTGTCGCTGGAAAGCTCGAAGACAAGGACGCAGAATGAGGAAGATGGCAACACACGTGAGGTTTATAAACCTCACAGTCGATCAACCTCAGTCGTCCGATCTAAAGCTATGGAAACCTAGAAGCAGATCCAATCGTTGATTTTGAAAAGGCGCACGCCTCATTGTGAGAGAATATCCGCCTGTCGCATCGAGCATGCGACGGTAGTGAGGGACACATGTCCTTCGGTCATCGGATAGCATTTAATGAGCTTAATTAAAAAGATATGACCGCGTGCTCAATCATAACTATCAAGGATTTACACGGTCTTCAAGAAATTTGGACGACATCAGCCAAGACCGAGCTCGCTTGAGGACGTGTAAGGAAAAGGAAAACATGGGCCAAGTGTTGCTGCGCATCGTCCCGATCGACGCACAGAAAGGGTCACAGGGCTGAATTTGACAACAACAAAATGAAGCTGAGAGGCATTGGCTTGTGGGCCGATCAGTGATTCCAGACCGAGCACAGTCCGATAGGACATTGTAGAATCTGGGCTCAACAAGCCTCGAGTCGCCGAAGACACATCTTGTCCAGTCAGTTGAACTTGCAACCTCCTTCGACTAGACTTGAATGAGAGGCTTGTAATGCAGCGATAAGGAGGAGCCTACCTGGCCCGAGTCAATTGCCACAGTGTAGGTCAAAGTCAAAGTGGTCAACACTAGGGTTTAAGCAAGACTCGGCTGCATCTGAGCATGAAGCGGTTCATCGCCCAATTGGAGTGATCATTGTCTGATCGACCATCTGAGTAAACCAGTGTCTGGCCAAGCCGATCGACGGAAGAGCAAGTTGAGCGGGCCAGGAGCTCGAGCCGAGTGGGCCACTCGTCCGGTTCGAAGTATGGTGTTGGCATAGTATACATAATGATCCGGTAAAATAAAAAAAGAGGAAAAGATAAATAATTAATAAGAGAAAGAGAAAATAAAAAAGAACACTTCATCTATCATTAAATGAGAAGAAACCAAGATAAAGATATCTTTGATCGGTAATTAATATCATTAAACAGGAGAAGACGGAGGGTCACTGAGAAAAGTATAAAAGAGTACGTCATGTATGGAGAAAGGCAAGATTCATCTTTGCCCCTAGTACTCTCATTTTTTTCTTTTTCTGCTTTTAACTTGAGCGTCAGAGGGTCAACACCATGGACTCCTTCCCTGGTTTAGTTTTGTTTTGCAAATAGTAGTAAGGTCTTCGTACAATCAACAAGACTGTCACGTTCCTAGTTTTTCAGCTCCACACTTTCGGACAAGATGAACTCTTTTATATAATACTAAATGTATGTAAATTTTCAATTATTCATATTTTTATTCATCTCAAGTATCGATCTAAAAAATTGTAAGCAACAAATGATTTAATTAATTTTAAATTATAATTAATACAAGACTCAGATACTATATTTAATTATGTTAATTATTTTGAAAAATCTGATTTGGCCAGTGGCAAGTAAGTGGTAGCAAGGGGTCGGATTTTGTTTAAATTAATCCGATTCAACCCGATCCATTTAGAGGCTCCGCGGCCTTTCTCATTTACATAAGACGCCCCATTCCATCGACCGATCGCCGGTTGTACTGTCCTCCCACTTCCCATCTCTTCCCTCTTCGTCGATCCCGTCGGATCTCGCAACACCGACATGGCTCAGCCCTTTGTCAAAAAGGAAGGATGATGACCACGATGAGGAAGGTCTTCTCCCATCCCCGTTTTATTTTTTGTTATTTCAAGATCTCTCGTTGATTCCAGTGTATTTGCGTTTAAAATTCTTCGATTTTGATTGAATCCTGGCGCCAAGACGATGTCCAACGATCTTCCGAATGGAGATCTGCCGGTTTCATATAGATCCGTGCTGAGAAAGAGACACCCCCTTTCATCACGAGATTTGTCCTTTTTTCAATAGTGGATCTGAAGTCGTTGAGTGATTTTTTTTTCCTCTTTGACCTTTTGATTCCTGCATTGGAGTGCTTTGGTATGTAGTTTTCGCTAATATTGATTGTGTTGGGAGGAAATTAACGATATTGGAGCGCAACTGTCCTGTCACTTAGATCTAAGCTGATATTTGTGTGCTGGAAAATGACTGCTCGTCTCGAAATCTTACCCTTAATGCAGAAGAATACTCACCCTTTCACGGAATTGAGAAAGGAGCTGTCCTGCAAGAGGCAAGAGTTTTCCACGATCCCCAACTCGATGCCAGAAAATGCTCTCAGGTACCCTGTTCTAGATCTTGGTTGCCAGTATGCTTGTATGATTGAGTTAAATTGTTCCACATGCTTTATTCATGATTTTTATGACAAATTTGCAGGTTATTACTAAGCTATTGTATTTGCTTAATCAAGGAGAAACATTTACTAAGGTGAGGTCCTGTTACTCTTTCCTGCTACGCTATAGTCAACATTGTTGATGTTTTCTTTTTATTATAGGTTGAGGCCACGGGAGTCTTTTTTGCCGTGACAAAACTATTTCAGTCTAAGGATACAGTGCTTAGGAGGATGGTCTATTTGATGATTAAGGAACTTTCACCGTCTGCAGATGAGGTGTGACTGTCTACAATCTGTCTTTAAGAGCTTTACAATATTAATATTTTTTCCTTTGTCTGTCTAGGTTATTATTGTCACAAGCTCTTTGATGAAGGATATGAATAGTAAGACTGATATGTATAGAGCCAATGCTATCCGAGTCCTTTGTAGAATTACTGATAGCACTCTGCTTGCTCAAATTGAGAGATACTTAAAGCAAGCAATTGTTGACAAAAATCCTGTTGTTTCTAGTGCGGCCCTCGTTAGTGCAGTTCACTTGCTTCAGGTATCATTTTTTCACTTTTGGCCATGCCTATGGTTTACTTTCACATGTGGCATATTTACTTCCAATTATGGATACAGACAAATCCAGAAATTGTAAAAAGATGGAGCAATGAGGTGCAAGAAGCTGTTCAGTCAAGAGCTGCTCTCGTGCAATTCCATGCCCTTGCTCTTCTACACCAGGTGTGCTACTTAATTTTTTCACAATGTGCCTGCATTTTGAGTTGCAGGTAGATCATCATGGTTCTGTACATAGAATTATATGAACATCCACAGGCAAGGGATAGAAAGTACAAGTACTGTAATTGTTATGAGTTGCTAGAAATGACATGTCTTATGTAGCTTTAACTGGTTATTGGCTTTCCGTCAATTTGTAGTTTTCTGATCATGCATTAAATTATTCAATGATGAACTACATGAGATTTAAAATTCTATTAGAGCTTTTATCATAAACTTTTTGTTTGTTCTCCACTTATTGCTTTTCTGAATTGCAGATTAGACAAAATGATCGCCTTGCTGTTACCAAACTTGTCACTAGCTTGACTAAAGGATCAGTCCGTTCACCTTTGGCTCAGTGCCTTTTGATAAGATACACTAGCCAGGTATTTTCATGGACTGGAGGTTAGATAAACAATCTGAGATTTTATAACTAGACATCTTTTTCAGGTAATTCGAGAATCAAATGCAAACTTACAAGGAGAGCGCCCATTTTTTGATTACCTTGAATCTTGTCTGCGACACAAAGCTGAAATGGTTGTCTTTGAGGCTGCAAGAGCAATAACAGAGTTGAGTGGTGTGACTAGTCGAGAGTTGACCCCTGCTATCACTGTATTGCAGTTGTTTTTGAGTTCATCAAAACCTGTTCTTAGATTTGCAGCTATTAGAACACTAAATAAGGTTAGAGTTGACAAATTTTATTAGATTTTTTCTAATTGTCGATACTAAGTAAATTCTCAAAAAATTTTATTTCATATTTAATCAGACATGCTCTCCAAGTTGATCCTTCCTGTGCTACAAATGCATATCTTGTTACTTTCTTTGTCCCTTTAACATCTACTTATAGCCAATGTCCTGCCTAGATCTAAATTAGTTACTTATTTTGTTTATCAAAGGAATTGCTTGTAGATATCATAAAGTGTTTGTTGAGCTCGATTAATCTGTTGCAGGTTGCTAATACTCATCCTCTAGCAGTTACAAATTGCAACATTGATATGGAGAGCCTAATTTCAGACCAAAACAGGAGCATTGCTACACTTGCAATAACTACACTTCTAAAAACTGGAAATGAATCAAGTGTAGATCGCCTGATGAAACAAATTACAAATTTCATGTCAGATATTGCAGATGAGTTCAAGATTGTTGTTGTGGAAGCTATAAGATCTTTGTGCTTGAAATTCCCCCTCAAATACCGTTCTTTGTATGTAAAAGTCCTCTTCACTTATGTTTCTGCTAGATGTTCTTTACTGAAGGCAAACATTTATTTGTTGCAATTTACTTCCTAGGATGAATTTCTTAAGCAACATTCTTCGGGAAGAAGGGGGCTTTGACTACAAGAAAGCAATTGTTGATTCAATAGTCATCCTGATCAGAGATATACCTGAAGCAAAAGAAATTGGCTTGTTTCACCTATGTGAATTCATCGAGGACTGTGAATTTACGTACCTGTCGACCCAGGTAATTATCATGTGATTTTTTGCAATGTTCGTATCCTTGAGTGAATTAATTTTTTCCTGCTCTCTACTAGATTCTTCACTTTCTTGGGAACGAAGGCCCAAAGACATCAGACCCTAGTAGATATATTCGCTATATTTATAACCGTGTGATACTTGAAAATGCAACTGTCCGAGCTTGTGCTGTAAGCACCTTGGCAAAATTTGGTGCTATGGTAGACTCACTAAAGGTACTAGATCATGTTGTTTCTTGAAAAAGTATTCTTCCGATTTATAATCCGACACTTATTGCTATTGGCTTTGGCTATTTTCTGCAGCCTCGTATATTTGTTCTGTTGAGACGTTGCCTATTTGATAGTGATGATGAGGTAACTTCTGCTAATATATCTGAAGATAGAGCTTTTTTTCTTGAAATGTGGTAATTTTTGGTTCTACAAAAATCAGTAAGATTCATAAGTGAGTCCTCTTGGTATAAATCTTTGAAGTGTTTTTTTATATATTCTCCATTCACTTTACATTTCTGATTCAAGTTACACACTTTTTGAAAATTATTCCAATTTGAAGACACTAAGATCCTATAGATAAGAATTATATGTTTATGGTTAAATTTCAGAGCTTGATTACTGGTACAATTGATATCCAGTCTTATTTCTTGGTTATGGTTCATTGTTATTGTTACACGGCAGCCTTTATAGTCAGAGTAAATAATCTTGTTTTGTCACTCATCTGATGTAGGTCAGGGACAGGGCTACACTTTATCTCAATACTCTAGGAAGTGACCCTGCCACTGAAACTGATCAGGAAGTAAAGGAATTCTTATTTGGTCCTCTAGATGTGCCACTCATCAACTTCGAAACAAGTTTGCGTAATTATGTATGATCATCACTTGTAATGTTTTTGTCAAATACAATAGTTATTTCTACGACTTAATTTGCCTCTTTTTTAAATTCAGGTGGCATCAGACGTACCCTTTGATATTTTTTCTGTCCCCAAGGAGATCAAATCACAACCCCTTGCCGAGAAGAAGGCTCCTGGTAAAAAGCCAACTGGCTTAACCACTGCTCCAAGTGCTCCCACTTCCGTCGTTGATGGATATGAAAAACTCCTTTCGTCCATCCCTGAGTTTTCTGGATTTGGAAAACTTTTCAAGGTTATCAATAGCTGTTATTGGGTGCTATATCTGATTATTCTTTTATTAATATATCTGCTCTGATTTCTCAGTCATCTGCACCTGTGGAGTTGACTGAAGCAGAGACTGAATATTCTGTTAACGCAGTGAAGCACATCTTTGATAGCCATGTCATATTCCAATACAACTGCACAAATACCATTGCCGAACAGTTACTCGAAATGGTCAGTAGTTGTTTAGGAAATAGTTTCTCAACTAGGCTTGTAAAGCTTACAATGTTCTGATTTTCCTTTACATCAGGTTACTGTTTTTGTGGATCCATCTGAAGCAGAGGAATTTTCAGAAGTTGCAACAAAGCCCTTGCGGTCCTTACCATATGCTTCGCCAGGACAGACTTTTGTTGCTTTTGAAAAACCAGAAGGTGTTCCTGCTACTGGAAAGTTCTCAAACCTTCTGAAGTTTGTGGTTAAGGAGGTTTGCCTCATCCCTCGGTTGTCTGATGTTATTATAATATGCATGTCTGAATCAATTGTTCATTCATGTCTGTTTATAGCTTTCATAAAATAGAAGATAATGCTCCTCCGGCTACTGCTTACCAAGTAAATGAGTTCAACGGGCTCTTTTCTTTGTTTTGGACAGTTAGGATTTCATGCTGTGTAGAATGTTATCTAAGAGTTAGCTTCAGCAAGTTTTGATCTTTTTCTGCCGGTGCTTTGATGCTTATATTTATTTAGCTCGTGTCGTTGGCAAATCCAACCATTCTCCTTTTATGCTGTCTGTCATCAGGTAGATCCAGCTACAGGGGAGGCAGAGGAAGAAGGCGTTGAAGATGAGTACCAGCTTGAGGATCTTGAAATTGCTGCAGCTGATTACATGCTGAAGGTGGGAGTCTCCAACTTCAAAAATGCTTGGGATGGCATGGACCCTGATAATGAGCGCATTGACGAGTATGGCCTAGGTGTGAAAGAGAGCTTGGCAGAAACTGTCAAGGCAGTCATAGATATTGTCGGCATGCAACCTTGTGAGGTTAGTCTTTCTTAAGCATGGGATTTCATTTTGCTACAGAATGAAACCAACCATGTTGAATTGTTCGCAGGGAACTGATGTCGTTCCAAACAACTCCAGATCACACACATGTTTGCTGTCAGGTATTTTTGTTGGCAATGTGAAGGTGCTTGTAAGAGTTTCATTCGGCATTGATGGGTCCAAGCAGGTTGCGATGAAGCTAGCAGTTAGATCTGAAGATCCAGAGATCAGTGAAAAGATTCATGAAATTGTTGCGGAGGGTTGAATGCTGCAAACATTGATTGGATGGATCTTTTGCCATCAAATTATATTGCCTGCGGTTCCAATCATTTTTTTCCCTATACTTGTTCTTTGTTATTTTTCATTAGAACTTATCGAATATCCCAGCGACCGAGGTGGCTGTCATTTTGTTTGGTAGGAACTTGTTTGTGATGAGTCTTAATTGCATGGTGGATGAAATTTATTCAAATATACCATCTACCGGATGATCAAACATAATAATCAACGCTTATTTTATGGTTGTCGGATGTGTGGAATTAACCGTGCATCCAAGGTTAGGCCTTCCATATGATATATATAAAGCTTCAATTCACTGGAGTGTCTGCTCATTTATTCGTGCTCATGTGTATATTAATTATTATATTTTTTTATAAAAAAAAAAGTCATTAATTGATAATTGTTAATTGTTATACACGCGGCGTGTGCTTACTCGAGAAGTCTCACTTATTGCTAGGTAGGTGAAGAAAGTGATATTATTTAAGGCTATGTTTACTTGGAAGAGTGGAAAGTAAAATTAAGGAAAAGTTTTTACGATGAAAAAATTTTTATCGTTTATTTCATTAAAATTTTTCGAAGGAAAAGTAACGTAATCTATCAGCGGATAATTTTGGAGTCAAAATTGATCACCTTAAAATCGGACGGAAAACAACGGATGGAAAAAAAATGACGCATATACCCCTTTTATATTCACAAAATTATATCATATACAATGTACCAAAAAAAATGACATATGCATCTTTTTTATTTATAAAATTACATCATAAGTATTCACCTTCTTCTATCAAGGTAAACAAATATGTAAAAGAAAAGATTTCTTTATCTTTCTTTTCTCTTCCTCTAAAAATAACTTTCTATTACTGATTCTTTTTCTTTCCTCATCCACACTCTAAATAAACATAGTATAAGGATACATATCATTATTTCTATCATATATATAAAATAATGTGTCAGTGTAAAAATTTTAAAAGATATTTTTTTTTTTGTTATTTGACTTAAATTCAGGAAAATAAATTGTCCTTTTATCCTTTCTTTAACCTATCAAGCTTCCTTGCCCGACCTTAATCTATTTTGCCTAACTAATTTTTACTTGTGGAGAGACATCGTCGGTAGAGGTGAGAGATGAGTCATGACTGACAGGTTGGTCCGGGGTATCATGCATCAATGGAGGTGGAGGACGGTGCCCGGATTACAATGTGATGGTAAGAAATAGAACGAGAATTAGAATTTCCCTTATATATATTATATTTAGAGAATTTAAAAAATTTATGATGCTAAGTTATCCATTATGAATTATCTCAGTAAAAAAATTATGTAAAACTGAATCGGTCACTAATTAATCGGATTATAAAAATTAAACATCTAAATTATAAATAAAAAAAAATGAAGGTGGAGCTGGTAGGTGGAGCTGTTGTGGCTTGTGAATGGGTAAAAACTAAAAAACACTTTCCTCGCTTTAAAATCAAGAAGTCATTTCCTCCTGAAACAATTTTATTTTCTATTGAATATTATTTTATATCCCCTTAAATATGAAAATACGAAGAATTTTTTTTTTTAAAAAAAGAATATTCTGCACAAAATAAACCGTCCTTAAATTTTACTTACACTTTTAAAGCCCCCCATGGCTATATTTGAAATTGGTTAAAATTAAATCCAATTGGGAAAAAATATTTTTCAAATAAGTAAAAATCTTGTAAAAGTGGATTTGAAATTTATTGATGATTTTTTGCCCGCAATTGAAATCGGTTATATTTAATCAAATGCACTTAAACCAATGTTTATATATATTTTACTCTTGGCTCATCCTCATAGGTCTGAGTGCCCGAATGTTTATCCGAATACCTCGATTCTCAAAAGTGAATAAGGGCGTCTGGGCAGACATTTGAGCACCAGACCTGTGAGGGTTGTAGAGGAGTATGCAAGGTTAGGGTGTGCATTGTATCATTTATCCCTCTATATATACATATGATAAGCTACCCGACGCCTCCTGCGCGACCGTGAGTGACACGCTTACATGGTGTTACTAGTTCGATTTATTTATATTATTAAATTCTTTTTATTCTCTCTCTCATTCTGCCCTCTATTCAAAACTTTGTCCTTGACTTTTAATCTCTCAACTTTCCTAAATCTAAATTTCTCTCGCTCTCGCTCTCACTCCTTCCTTTGTCGTCGTCTTTCATCGATGTCGCTCCTATTG
The DNA here is from genome assembly GCF_018446385.1 of Zingiber officinale. Lineage (NCBI taxonomy): Eukaryota > Viridiplantae > Streptophyta > Magnoliopsida > Zingiberales > Zingiberaceae > Zingiber > Zingiber officinale. The sequence continues at coordinate 17,883,639 of NC_055991.1, forward strand.
ACAAGCAAAGCAAAGGCACTGCAAGCTAAGTAGCCTCATGCTTGTTCTCAAGTTGGCTAGAAGCTCCCCAAACTGTCATCGCAAATATAGCTGACACTGCTTTGCTTACCACCCCTCTCCATTCTTGATTGTAAGTCTTTTCACTCCACTATCTATTTTCAGCTCTATATAATATTTTTATTAAGATTTATCCTACAATGTACAAGCCCTATCTGCTACAACGTGTAGCTGCTACTTGGATAGTCAAAACAACATTTTCTTTTCATTTTTTTGATTATATAATTTGCAGAGAACTTGCTAAACATTATTTCTCGCATTTCATAACCAATGGTAAATCATTTCATTTTAAGTTGTAATTCTCTCTAGTCCTAATATATTATTAGGATTTATACTACAATGTACAAGCTCAACACTTGATACAACGTGTAGTAGCTACTTGGACATTTAACTGCTACAATGTATAATAGTACTTAGACATTTAGCTGCTATAATGTGTGGCAACTACTTGGACAATTAGTTGCTACACGTTATATCAGTTACTTGAACATTTAGCTACTACAATATGCAGTAGCTACTTGGACATTTAGCTGTCACACGTTGTAGCAGCTACTTGGATAGTTAGCTGCTACGTGTAGTAGCTACTTGGTAAGTAGTTTCATTTTAAGTTGTAATTCTCTCTAATCCTAATATATTGTTTATACGTGATTTTAAATAATTTATTTAATTAATATAGGAGAAAACATATGTTATCTTTATTGGATGTCAACCGAGTGTTTTGACACTTGGATAGAAGCATCTATACAAGTTAATCATTTTAAAGCGCTATACACTAGTCCTTCAAGAGTAAAGAGGAGGCAAAAAGCTAAGAGTTTTTGAAGCACACTTTGATAAAAATCTAGCACTTACCTCCTTTACACCGAGAGGAAAAGAAAGTTTGTGTGCATCCTTAAATATAATATCAAATTTAAACTCAGAGAGAAAACTATTGAAAACTGAAAAAAATTAAAAAATTGAAAAATACATTGGAAGAGATAGAGCAATAGTTAGATTTTTTTATAAATTAGTGATGAAGAATAGATATGGTATTTGAAGTTGTAATGTTTATAGGCCTTTTGACTTTAAATCTTCCATGATGTATTAACTCTTGAACAAATTAATTATGAAGAATAGACATTTATATTTGTCTTGTTGTCATTGTTTCTATTAAGTATTATAGTTCACTTGTTTGACATATTTTAATGTATTATGATTCAAGTTGTATTTCGCTTTCATGTTATAGTAGCTATCCGATAGTAGTGTAGGATCGAGTGCTAGAGGGGGTGAATAGCGCTCGTGACTTTCACGTTCATTTTAAAACAATCGGAGAGAGAGTAAAGACAGCGAAATAAAGAAGGAAACAAAAGAACAATGCTAACTCGGCCAAGATTTACTTGGTTCAGAACCTGTGGCGACTCCTACTCCAAGGCCCGCACGTGAGAGTGCTTTCGTTGGGTAAATACTAATCAATCGGAAAGTTACAATAGATGATTACAATTTGAATACAAGTAACTTGAATAAAAATAATACCAACAACTTGGAGGATTAAATCTTCAACACAGTCATTGTCGGAACATCTTTCGGGCATCAAGGAGGCATTTTCTGAGCAGCAAGAAGAAGCGAAAGTTGTTCGAAATGTTGTTGTGAAGCCACTGGTCAAAGCCTTCTTTTATAGCCTGTTCTGAGCGCATGGATCCCCTCCCAGGCGCCTGGACCGTGTTGACGTGGCGTGTTCTCGTTGACACTCGATCCAACACAGGTTATCCACCCCCGGGCGCCCGGACCATGAAGTATGCCCGACCAACCCTACTGCTCAAGCTCGACAAAAAGATAAGTTTTAGCCATCCGGGCGCTTGGAGCAACTCCGGGCGCCCGGACTACCATTTTCTGTAATTCTATTTTCTGTAAAACAAGATTAGTCCAGGCAAAAAATATTAAAGAATGACAAGTTTTGACAGCCTTCGGACTGTCCGATCTTGACTTTGAGTTTCGTTGAAACTCTAGGTCGGACCGACGCCTACTATTTCCTCTTCGGGGAACGCATCCTCACCTAGTCCTCTCAGGAGAAATTATCTTTTGCCAGACCATTTGGACTTTTGTTTACCGTCTGAGACTTCAGGATTTTATGCTTGACGTCCGCTCCACGACCTGTCCAGTCTTCTACCTGGTGTCTGCGACTCCTAGAATTTTCACCTAGAGTCCTCAACTCTAGGAGTTTACCCAAAGTCCTCGACCCGCCAAGACTCCACCTAGTTCCCTGGACCAGGACTTCATTGTCTAACCGCAGCTAGGACTTTCCATCTGCCTAACTACAGCTAGGATTTTTCTTTGCCTAAGATCATTTAAGATTTTCCTGTACACTTAGTTCAACTTGTTAAACAACTTAACTTTGAACCCTTTTGCCATTACCAAAACATAGGTTCGATCGTCTGGTGCTCCCTGCACCAATAAGTAGCTGCTACAACATGAAAATGAAATTATACAATGTAATTACCATTATGCCCTCATGGTCCTTCCAAAGTTATAATTCCTAAACCGAGCATACGACAAATATTTCAAAAGATTCTCATTGGAAGTAGATTGGTGGCTGACGGTGTCTTCGTCTATCAACCTCACCATGATGACTCATTTTCTCCTCCGAAGCTTCACCTCCATCATAAGTATTTCGTTAGGGTTTAGTGTTTTGATTCTTCTCCTCTTGTTTATGGTTTTGATTTTGTTAGGGTTTTTCTTCTTCTCCTAGCTGCTACAATGGCGTTGACTGATTATAGGTCTTCGCTTTGAAAATATACTTTTATGGAATAGGGGTTTAAAAAAGGGTTGTAACGTTGTAGAAGCTACTTGACAGTAAGTGCTACAACATAGTTAAACCCTAATGACTGCTACAATGTGGTTAAATCCTACTTGTTGCCACGTTGTAGCAGCTCTTGACCGCAACTACTACAACGTGATCAATAGTCATGTTGTAGTAACTAATAATCACGTTATAACAGCCAGTCAGCTACTAGATATTGTAATATATTATATTATGGTTGAAAACTAACATTGTAATGTATCATATTATAGTTGAAAACTAACAACATTGTAATGACATCAAAATTATTATCACTAAGATCTGATATATTTATTTAACATAATTAAATGGAAATCCAGAGAACTTCAGTTTCCAATGCATATCGTAAGGAAGTGCATTGGAAAAGTAATTACCCTCACTTCAAGGTTTTTTATCATCACTAGATATAAACAACCGACAGATGGAGTTGATAAATGGAAGTCTGTTTGCTTGGATCATAGTCATGCCTGAAATTGTAAATATCTAAAACTTATACAAAATATGTTTGACAATTGGGATGTTCAAGGTAAATGTTTCATCTTTCAAAATAAGATCACAAGGAAAAATGTTTCATTGATTTTAGGACTCCCAGACCAAGACGACGAAGTTAATTTGCAGCAGTATGCAGCCGCCACCCCATTCTTTCTTCAACACTTCAATATTGTGGAGTATTCAAAAAATGAACTAGAGAACAAGATGATCAACCTCAGTAAACAACCTTCATCTGCTGAATCTGATACTCTCTTTTGTCAACTTTTAATATTATATTTCTTTGTTTGTTTTTATTTACTACTACTAGCAGTATATCTAGATTACAGTACCATCCACTACAACAAATATGACTTTTCCCAGTACGTAATTATGTTATCCGTAGTGCACATTACACGCTGCATAACTGCAAGCTGTTAAAAGTCATAAGACATCAATAACACGCGTTGTACGCTACGGTTAAAATCATGCTCAACGTGCACCATGTGTTGCAGTTAAGGGCATTATTAGCGCGCACCATGCGCTGCGATTAAGAGTAATCGACAACATTCGTAGCACACACCACACGTTGTGGTTAAGAGCAATCGACAACATTCATAGCGCTTGACGCACACTGCGGTTATAATCGTTCAAATATCACACACAAATTATAATACCACATACAATTATAATACAACATACACACAATTATAAAATTAAAACTATAAATCAATTATAATACACATACACCGTAAATACGATACTTAAGTAAAACAATCCAAACTAGTGCACAAAATTCACTTAGTAACATAATTTTTCTTACAAAAAAACATATGACTTTAAAATAAGTAAAATACATATTAATCATACAAAATTATAAACTTAGCTTCCTATTGCATTCTCGAGAAAAAATATTACATCATTTGATTGAATTAGATCCACCTTCTCCAAAAAAAACTCTATTAGTCCAAAATTTCCAAAAAGATATACCAAGAAGAACATGATGTACTTTTACTTTTGAATTTATGGATACAATTCGACCTTCTACAACAACTCCATTAACGCATCAATGAAATAGCTTATATTTAGTATTATTACCGATATCTTCATTACTCACATCATTCATTTTTGACTGTATAACAATACAAAGGCATTAATTCTACCATCATTTCATAACCAGGGAGGGGGTATGCTTATGTACAACAAAACATGATATTTCTTGATTGCATCATAGACTGTAGAAAGGGAATACAAAACAAAATTTGACCATTCATCATCTTCAAGGTAACAAGTAATTAGTATCATCGAAATGCAAACATACAAAATCATGGTAGTAGAAATCTGAATCTAGAACAAATGATATTAAAGTTGGAGAGCTTTTTATACTCATTGCAAAGAGTGATGTTTCCACCTGCATAGAACTTTGTTGAAATCAACAAACATGGAGTTGCACTGGTAAAAGGTGGAACTGTACCTCTTCAACCATACCACTGCCATGATCACCATTAGTGGTTTGGCCATGATCACCCATTACAATGAGGAAAGTGTTCTCATATAGGGAACCTGCCCTAGATTGGTCTTCAGCACCTTAACAACTTCTTGCATAAACTAATGTTGGTATTCCCATCAAGAATATTTTAGACTATTGAGAAAAGTCAAACGTGGCATAGTTTGTAACTTATAATAAATGTGATGGCAAGGTTAAAATGCAAGGGCATGATTTCAGGAAATTTTACCTCAAGAATATTGTTATACCACTCCAACTTGTTTATCATCTATTCAGACTCAACACCAAATATGTGCCCAGCATGATCCTAAAGAAGGAAATACCATCAATAGGATATAAAGATATAGGATATAAGTTTTCACTATGCCATGAACCTAATGTGAAATGTCTCTATACTTAGTTTACATGGATTTCAAGATGCTTCCAAAAAAATTAATGAATACCTAAATCAATTTTACATGGAAGATAAGGTAAAGCCAAAAAGTGGCAAATAAAAGGAGGAAAAGATACAAATCTTATTGTAACAGTCCAGAAACTTGAGCATATTTGAACTCGATTACAATTTACAACCAAGAGAGTGATGTATCATGATCACATATCAAACAAGACTCATTGAGCACAAGAATAGCACTTACAACACCAAGGAAATGAGTAATGAGTACATCCCAATCTCCTTTGTACAATGATGGAATCAAATGTTCAATGATACCATTATCAACCTGCCATATATAGACTATACTAGAGATTATAGATGTCCCCTCGGGGATATGCGATGGTTAAGACATGAGGTGTTGCCATATAAGGTCTTGAGGTCAAAATTCGGCGTGACCGAGCATAACCTCCCCCATGTCTTGGCCATTTGCACTAATGGCTAGTAGCCACCCGTGATTTACCTCCTCTGTGTTGGCCTAGGAACGGGTTGGCGGGGCGCTGGGGCGAACGAATCACCTTTTTTACCACATACTAGAGATTATAGATAGAAAAAATATGTCTATAAGCAATTTCCTTCAAAATATAAATGTAAAACAAACCTACCATATCAAGATCTTTCACGTCAAAAGAAAGGTAAGGATAAGATATATTAAAATGATCAAGAAACAGTCGAATCCATGTGTCATCATCCATCATTAGCACCCTTTTTCCATTTTTCAACTACCATTTTTCTATCTAGTGGCTAGCACATGAGGTGTTGCCATCAATAAGGTCTGGGGTTCGAATTTCGACAAAGTCGAGGTAAATGTCTCCCTTATGTGCTAGTCACTATTCCAAAGGCTAGTAGCCGTCCGTGATTGATCTCCTCCGTGTTGGCTTTGGGACGGGTTGACGGGGGCGCTAGAGACGAACGTATTCACCTTTTACCACCAACAACTATTTTTCTAATTTTTTTTTAAAATAACAAATGCTAAAAAATTGAAATAGAAAGCTAAGGAAAGAAGATAATTAAAGATGGAACGGATTTTTCTTTGCTTACAAGCGTGTGTATGAATGAACATACTAGAAAATAAAACCTGATGCATCATATTACCTTCCACGATTGTTGATGCTCCAAAATTATTGCCGACGTCACGGAAGTCCTCCAGTTGTTAATGCCTAAATATTCTCTATAAGCTATTCTATAATTCAGGGAACATCATGAGAAGAGACAACAAATAGGCAAATAACATTTGGAACACTAACGGGAAAAGATGCTAACATGTTACAACTCGTGGAAGTATATTTCTGATATCGAATATAATTTATCTCAAAAGAATATTTAAGAAAGAAAGACTTAGTACACAAAATGAAGAAGCAGTTGACATTGATTGAAAGACTCAAACATGAAAAAATAGTTATAGCATATTACTAGAATCAATTCCTCGATGCAAAATTACGAATCAAGAAAACAACACTAAACTCACACTTCTTGTCAACAGAAATTGTTACAATGTCAGCTTCACAGTGTAACAACTATTGTGGGACAGCTGCTATACTATTGTAGCAGCTACCCCACAGTAGCTACTACAACATGGATTTTATGTTCATTGTTCGTGAACTTGATCATGACTCATAAGACATATTTATACGATGGAACCTGTAATGCAGGGCCGACCATTGGTAGTCAAGGTATGGTCGGCGCACAGGGCACCACCTCTAGCAGACCCCACTTCTATTGGCAAAAAAACATCGATATTTATTGAATAAAAAATTAAACACTAAACTCTAAATCTTAAAAATTAGAAGAAAAAAAATCGGCGTATCTTTTGTTCCTCCGCCTTTTCCTATTTCTCCCTAAATCCTAAATCCATTTTTGCTCACTGCCTCACCTTCAAACTTTTCACCCACGTTGACAGTCATCTAAAAACACTTTTCCAGTTCCCACATTGTGATTTTCAACACCATCGTTGTCGCATCATTGCATTGCCGCCGTCACACCGTCGCCCACTGACGCTACACACGCGCCTAGACCCTTCAGGACTTCTATTTAGGTAGAGTTTCCTTGCTTGATCCCTGTTGATTTAGCTTCGTGCATGATTAAATGAAAAATGATTTTAGATTACTCTTGATCTCTTTTTATTCCGATAAAATCTCTATTTTATTAATGAAATTAATTTTATAGTATCGATTTCAATATAAAATTTATATGAATATAAAGACTCTTTTTTTTCACTGGACCATGATCGGCCCTACTCTAACGGCAAGATTTCAGACTCACACAAATATCTTTTAATTTTTTTTTAAAAAAATAATATATGTTGCTTGTTGACAAAAATATCTTTCAAATCCTTTTTTAAAAATAATATATTAAATTAAAACTCGTTTAGAGATATGTAACTATATAATAACTCGTTTGTAACAGGCATAATGCATCTAATTTAGATGGGAGATATAGAAAAAAATAATAATGAGAGTAATATTGAAGGATAGTTATATTATTTTATAAGAAATGTCCATTTGATTAAAAAAATCAATATAGACTATTCTTTGGCGATAAAACAGAAACGTCCTTTAAATTTTGCCCTTTAAAATTTAGAAGGCCAAGTGAAATGGCTAATACTCGATGAGTTGATGGGCTAAAATGTATTATTTTTCCTTTTTAAGAAAAACCCATTGGCCCGATCTACCTGACGATACTTGCAACTTACTTTCAAACAAAAAAACGTAGAATATTTTTTTTCTCATTAGACAATTTGTTTACACTTTTGTAGCAAGTCGTGTGAGTTGATTCCGCTTATTGACTAAGGATGCAGCTGGTTCACACTTTGGCAGCTGAGAGTCGTCCATCGACGGTGATTTGCCCATCGACCAAATTTACTATTTTACCCATTCCTAATATAAAATTATCATGGACACCGACATCCTCTTGTGTGGTTTTCTGCTTTCTTTCTGTTCTCTGCGCCGACTCGTGAGCAGAGAAGAAGACGACGCCCCTGCGGAAGAATCTATTCCCGATCCCATCTCCCTCTTCGTCGTCGTCGTCCAGGTAAGGCTTCCCGCTCTCTTGTTCTGTAGCCCTTCTCCCCTTTTAGTTGCTAGTCATTTTACTCGATTAGCCTGTGTGGATTTTGCTCGGTCCGGTCTTAAGTGGGGGTCTAAGGTCTGCTGCGTTAGGATAGATTTGGTGTGTTGACTCTTGATTTCTGTGGTGATCGTGTGATTTCGAGTGCAGTGGAGTAGATCATGTGATTTCTGTCGTGATCGTGTGATTTTGCCTTTACAAGATCCGTTCCTGTTTTCGTTTGATTTATTGTTTTCCTCATCCCTTTCTTTTACCTCGATAGCAACGCTTGCCGTCGGTTGTTCTATTTTGAAGTTTGTTTTCCTTGATCTTCTGTCCTGATTCATAGTTGTATCTAGAATCTGAAAATTTCGAGCAGAACTTTTGTGGCTTCTTTCTTGATCGCAGAATCCATGAACGGGGTTTGATATGCTTACTTATCCATAGTTCTGAAACAATAACGACTGATGATTCTAGAGAAAAGTAGATCTTTGTGGAATGTTCACTGGAATAAACTTCAACTTGATGGTTGATTTTATTTGAAGCGAAACAATTTATCTGTCTAGAATATAGTTTTTAAAAATATTTATATTATTCTTTTTATTTTATTTGATGAGATGCAAAGATTTTTTTCCCCCCTTTGCCTGCTTGTAAAGGAGGAAGGTGAAGCTGATGAGGATGTGGGGAAAGCAGTGAAGGTGGAGACTACGGTTAAGGAGGAAATTTAGGAAAGCATTGTACTTGCAATAAATGGATTCTCAATACATTTCCATCCTATCTTAACCTCTTTTTCCTTATTTGAGAAACTTTCCGTGGGACAAATGCTAAAGGAGAAACTGTCACACTTGCTCCACATGCTATTGCTTTCAACGCTTTAGTCATTTGTTTTTCTTTTCTGTGCTTGTGCAGAACAACAAAAATAATAAACCATGAGTCTTAACTATTTGGAATAGAGGAATATGCATATGTTAATCTGTTTAGCCTGCCCTTTTGGGTTGGATACGTGGATCTTTGCATCTATATACTGAGAAGAATTCTGAACAATCTTCCGGTGATTGAATATGATCTTCATCATCAAGCAAGGGATTGTTGTTTTGTTATGCGCTAGAGAAAATGTAGAAGTTATACACTGCCAATTGATACAGATATTCTCAACAGTAGTGTGATTAATCATCTCCTCGTCAGGTTCATATTTCAGAAGAATGCGGAATTCGCATAAAGAGAAAGATGATGAGGCTATCAAAGAACAAAAGGTAGGCAGATCTAACAGATCCGATTATTGTTTTGTGCACTTATCTGCAACGTTATCATCATATTATTTGTGATATTTTTATCTGCTTATCGTCTTTTTATTTGTGATATGTATATATATTGGTTTCATGTGTCTGTTCCATCATCTTCATATACTACAAATGATGATACAATTATCTGGTTTGACAGTGATTGTATAGGTAACATATAGTTAGATATGAATACTCATGCCACAATCCAATTAGATAAGAGAATTAATACAGTAATTTATCAAGTCCAACCATACACTTAAAATGCTTAAGCCCAAGTCAATATTAGCTTACTCATTAAGTTTATGAAACATCGTGATCAATCTATTAACACACCATGTAAGATTAAACTGAGGTGTTATAGTCTCCCAGTCAATAACTGAAGTTCAATTCATACTTCAAAATCATTCTTAAGGCAGTGTATGGTCCAAAGTGTTAGACCAGTAGTACACATGCACCTCTTACACACCACACCATGTTTAAGATTAGGGCCAGTTTAATGCCAATTGTCACAACCCAAACATGAAAAAAAAAAGGGCAGCCCGGTGTACGAAGCTACCGCCATGCGGGGTCTGGGGAAGGATCCATTGTATGCAGCCTTACTCTGCTTTTTGCAAGAGGTTGTTTCCAAGATTCCCGAACCTTGGAAACAGTCTCTTGCAAAAAGCAGAGTAAGGCTGCATACAATGGATCCTTCCCCAAACCCCGCATGGCGGTAGCTTCGTGCACCCTTTTTTTTCATGTTTGGGTTGTGACAATTGGCATTAAACTGGCCCAAACATGAAAGAATTAATATTAATTTGGCAGGTTTAACCACTAGGTCAAAAAGCCGAGTCTAGAATCTCTAGATCAAAATGTTTAACTCCAAATAATAGTTACTCAGTTATCCTCTTCATGTCGGATAACCCGATGAGTTGTGTGCTAAAACATATTTCGCAAACGTACACAATGGAACACAAAAACAGTATAATAATTCTAAATACTTACATCACACGCACCACATGTATACGGGGATAAACATGATCATAAAACAAAATTTTATGAAAATAAATTTAAACCGGTTATAACTGGCGGATGACGTGGAGTGGAAATTGCATCAACCAAGCAACACTATAGAAACCTTGCCTCTATTCGTGTCCACGCCAAGCAATCTTTGAGACAACTTCGGAAGTCACGAGTTCCGTCTTTGTGAAAGGTACTACCCAAAGTTCCGCCTTTGTGAAAGGTACTAGCCTTGGGTTTGAAGACCAAGTTTGGTGCCTAGCGGCATACGCAACCAGTTGACACCAAACAGAAAGAGACCTCGGCGAAAGTGACACCAGAGTTGACACCTAGAATCGGCAACAATCTTTGTTGTTTGGTCAGTGTGGAGTTACTGCTGGTGGTGACCTCTTGGCTGGCAGCAAGCAATCAAGGTCGGTGACATAACCACAGCCGGCAGAGCCGGCTGTTGGGCGGCAGCGCATGCGGACAGGAAGGGTAACAGCACCTTGGGCGGCTGCGGGGGCTTCCGGTGGGGTCACAACCTCGTCAGGTGGATGGTGGTGGCCAAGAGGCCCAACGGCGGGGCTGCCGACATCGGGTTGGGTGATGGTGGCGGAACAAAAGGGTTGTTGTTGGTGCAATTTGCACTAATGATCTAACTCAATTTTTGGTGAATGACAAGTGGATTAAAGTTAAGAGTATTTGTTGGGTGATGGCGGCGGAACAAAGGGGTCTATTGGCTATCCAAACACCTTCGGACACGAGCTACAGTAAGAGCTTCATTGACATATCCATATATGTAGAGAACCATATGAAGTTTTACAGATCATTCCAATAAACTAGTTACCATAACTAGCATTCACATTTAACTCTCGACATCTCAATGTCTTTAGCCAGTGAGGAACAGGGTTGCGTGGTTGCCAAGGAGTATAACCATGCTAGTCTCACATAATCGATGATGCCCGAGCATTCATAATTAACATGTTGAGATGCTCACTAGTATCCAATCATAAGTTCTCTCATGCTATGAATCATATAGCGGACATTCATTAAGTGAGTTTAAGATTCAATCATATACATAAAATATGTATACTCAAATAGTGAATCTTTATTTATTCAATAAATAGTACATACCATAAGGTCATTGTCTTAGGATATCTCTTAGATATAATACTTTATCAGTGCATAAGTTTTTCATGCAAGACTGAAGTTTATTGGTCTATTAGGTAACATGTCGCAACTCATAAGTTGAACTTTCTTGTATTTGGTGCCAATGTTGACATTTGGATTGAATTTAATGAAATACAGCTGCTTGGCAAATCAGGTCAATCATCACCAACTACTTCAATTACTTTTCCAACCAAAAAAATCTGTTACTTATCAACAGTGGCACAAATTTTAAATTATTACTTTTCCAACCAACTTGAAGGCCACTTTCATATGAAATTGAATGCAAATGGACAATTTCAGGAAGTCATTTAAGCTGTTCTTTTCCTAATTTTCTATGCTGTTCCCAATCAAACAACAGATTAAAGATCTCCGTGCAGCAATTGGACCCTTGTCAGGGCGGGCTTCCATGTTCTGCGACGATTTATGTCTGGCGAGATACTTGGAAGCTAGGAACTGGAATGTTGATAAGGCGAAGAAAATGTTGCAAGATACACTCAAGTGGAGAGCAACTTACAAACCTGAAGAAATTCGTTGGGTGAGCTAAACTTCTGCTAGTTTGACAAATATTTGCAGAAGTACAGTTTTCTCGCTGTCTTACCGGTTATTTCAGCATGAAATTGCCAGAGAAGGTGAAACTGGGAAAGTGTATCGAGCAGATTTCCATGACCGAGATGGGCGAACTGTACTTGTACTGAGACCAGGGAAACAAGTGCGTCATTGAACATATCACTTATGTGAGCACACATTCATGTAGATATTGTATATAACTGTGGTTGTTGCAGAACACATCGTCGCAAGACAATCAACTCAGGCATCTGGTGTATCTCCTAGAGAATGCCATCATCAACTTATCCGAGGACCAAAAGCAAATGATTTGGTTAATAGACTTTACTGGATGGTCATTGACCAACTCAGTCCCTATTCGGACTGCTCGAGAAACAGCACACATTTTGCAGAGCCACTACCCTGAGAGGCTCGGAGCTGCTTACTTGTATAACCCTCCTAGAATTTTCGAAACATTTTGGAAGGTCCGAGCCTCCTTAATTTGCCTACTCTTTGGTACGGTGATATCTAACAATTGTGTTTCTGCACACACAGATAGTCAAATATTTCTTGGACCCCAAAACATTTCAGAAAGTGAAGTTTGTGTACCTAAAGAACGAGGAAAGTGTGACACTCTTCACAAAGAACTTTGAACCTGAGGTGCTACCTGAAGATTACGGAGGAAAGAGTAAAACGCAATACAACTACGAGGAGTTCTCCAAGTTGATGATGAAGGATGACATTAAGGCTGATGCGATTTGGGGATTGGATGATAAGCATGCCTCCTTGTCTGGTCATCGTGTTGCACCAGAACCCGAACATTGCACCGCACAAGCAACTTGAGTTAGACTACCTTGAAGTCTCACATCAACGTCCTTTAAGTATTGACATTCTATCTCTGTTGATAATGTGGGCCATTAGTTAAGCGCTTATAAACTATGAAACAATGGTTCAATTAGTCTTTAAGAGATCAAATAAGGCTGTCTGGGAAGAATGCTTCGACATATCATCTTGTTTCATGTTCGAGTGATGATGTTTATCATAAATCTTGCACTGCATTAAGTTATATATGGATAAGACATTTAGATAATTGATATGTCAAGTATCCTAGTAGGCATTTAATTTAAATCTTATTATCGTTCAATGGTCGCCGGTATGTTTCTACCAGAATGTGGTGCTTCTGCAGAAGGTGAGATGAAATGTCTCCTTTCCCTCAAAAGGGTGGTCAGTGTAGGTGGAGTCGAGCAGAGGTTAAAGACTCGTAATTGTACCCTGTGCGGAGGAGACTTATCCCTGTATTGAGCAACTATAAGCTAGTCCATCTGTGCATTTATCATCTAACTCTTCTGATGGAAATCCTTACTGTTACGTATGTTCTCGGAAAAAAAAAATCTCTTACCTTTTAGAACATGTAAACATAAGATGCTGGATTTTATGATCATCTGTCGCGAGCACTTTCAGATTGACCTGATAGGACCAAACCAATCATCTGATTCAATGTTATTTGCTTTATCACACCATCCCCTGTCACAGCGCTACAGCCAATAGCCACAAAACCTGATCGATCACCCTTCTTTCAGTTGTTTTGTTGATACACAAAAAACAAGAAATGAAAAAATGTGACTATATAGTCTACCAGATGTATTTCTCTCTTGCTTAGACTATAGTGATCCAATTCCTCGCATCGTGTTACATTTACCATGAAGCTGAGTCAATACCTGTGATTTTCAGGTGGATATTGTTGTAGGGCAAGTGCTGGAAACTAGCTAGTTCTGAACAAGTGATGAATTGAAGGCTCTTGAGGAAATGTGTAGGTGCATGCATGTCATTGCTTCTTTGTAGTTTTCATTATACACTCCCACAGAATATTCACATAGATTGTTCCTATTAAATTATTTTATTATTATTATCTGATTGACATGCTTATTTGGTTTCTCCGATCCTTCACAGGCTAGAAAATCTTCTCAACTCAATTAATTAGCTTTTTGCCAAAGGCTGTGAAATTCTCCAGTTGTTTTACAGTCATACCGATCTTAAACTAGGCATCATTTAGGGCATCTGCATTGGGAAGTTAGAAGCTCTTTGAGATATTTGTGAAATAAAAAAGGTGAAGAAAAAACTCAAATTATTATGGATTCCAAGTTTGAGGTTTGTAATTTAAGAGTAGTGACTCTTTTATCTTAAAATTAATAATATGAGTTAGACTATAAAAAAAAAAATTATAGGAAGGTTTTTTTTTAATAGGAAGAGTAATAAGTTCTTATATTTTTGACGTGGTATATTGAAGAATCATTCCTCTAGAATTTAAATATCTATAATCTTAGTAAATCAACATTCGCAAACGGTTCTATGGTGTAGTGGTTAGCACTCTGGACTTTGAATCCAGCGACCTGGGTTCGAATCCCGGTAGGACCTTCTTTTTGTCCTCTTCTTCCTAATTAATTTTTAAACACTGCAAAATAAAAGGTCACGTGAAGATAAAGTTAGAGATGTTGCCATGGTATAAAGTTAACAAATCCGTGAATCCATAATTCTATCCTCCAGCGTCTAACGTAGTCACTGATCATCTACGTGGAAACCATGTTATTCTACTCCACTAATTCTATCCTCATCCAAAACTTTTAATTAATCTATAAAAAAAAATATAGCTAGCTTCATAAATAGCTTGGTTCGTAATGATATCACATAATTAAAAGATGTTTGACTTTGAATCGTCTGTTATGTTAATAGCTAATAAAAACATTTTATAGCATCAGGCCCGTCAGGTTCCTTCACCTTAAAATAGGCATGATAAAAATATTTACTATTTTAGTTTCAAAAACTTGTGTTTAATATTTAATATTTCTTTTCTATTATACCAGCTCTAAAGTCTAAACCGACAAACTTTGCGGAAATGTAAATTCAACGTGTTTTAAATTAAACACTGGGGATCGGAATGAAAGCGTAGATCCATGAATTGCCAGGAGATCAGGATGCCAACAGTGACCCGACACTTGGACATCAATCGTAATCTGTAATTTAATTTACAAAACTGCCCTTCTTGTCCATTCCTTCTGTTTCTGTGAATATTATATTATTATGCGGTCGTTTCTTTTGAAGGTTGGAGGAGTGCGTGCCGACGAAGCGGGGAGTTTACTCGTGACTTTATTCGCCACTCAGTTGGCATGATACTTTTTAGTTGTATCGTAGTATTAATGTGTAATTTTTTAAATATAATAATATTTATAAATTAAAAAGATATATTAATATATTCATACGTTAATGGTAATGTTAATGTCCTTATCGGAACATCCGTATTCTGACTTTAGAATTTAGGATTAATAATTATTACAATATAAATATAGTTAAGATGAATTTAAAATTTATATCAGGTAAAAATTCTCAAATGTAAAAGCTACTTACATACTACAACCTATAAAAACCTAAGCTGTCGATTTAAATTGGACCCGTCAGATTGATCCTCTCCGTTAAACAATTTAAATGAATTGAATTAAAATTTTATCAATTCAAGTCCATCGTGAATCGACTCGTCTAGGCCTATGACCCATGTGAGTCGGCTCATAACGGACTTGGATTGACCCGTGAATTGAGAAACTCATGTGAATTAAGTTTATGTCAATTTATTATTTTTTTATTATAATTTTAAAATAAAAATAGTACTTTTCTTCTCACATAAGTACTAGTTTATATTTATTTATATTATATATTTATTGATACATTTAATTGATAAAATCTTTCCAACTTAAAACATCGAAGATATGAAATATTTTTTAATTTTTTTCTAAAAAAAAATGATGGATCCGTTGATTGACCCGCCAAATCCGTAACCCGCCTTGGATTGGGTTGGGTTGAAAATTTTCAACCCACCAAGTTGATAGGTCAGCTCACCCCACCCCGCCAAATAATTGGCTCGTCATGGACCAACCCACTCCACTATGGGTTGATCCGTCTTAGAGTTCTATGAAAAATTATCATAATTTTAAGGATTTAACATGAGTTTAAAATTTAAAATATATAATATTAAAAAATTATTTACTAATTTAATTAAAATTATTCAAACTTCACTAGAACTAACTTTAAAATATTTATAGAAGCTATTTTAATATATTAGTATTGAAATATTCTAATCTTAAATTCAAAATCTTAAAACACGTTATAGAAGTAGCATCTAGATAATAAAAATTTTAAATCTTAAATTCATTTGATAATTCTATTGACTAGATGAAGATCTCGTTCCTCTCTACAAAATAAATCAAACCAAGGAAAAGATTTCTGGCGATGGCCTTTTGATACTCAAGTTAGAAACAATAGTAAGAAGGGAAATCGAAAAAAATAGAGATAGAGATGAATCTTATCTTTTTTGTACCTAGCATACTCTTTTATACCTTTCTTAGTGACCCTCCATCTTCTCCTGTTTAATGATATTAATTATCAACATAAGACATATTTGTCTTGACTTCTTCGCATTCAATGATAGATGGAGTGTTGTCTTTTATTTTCTCTTACCCTTATTAAGTATCTGTCTTTTCCTCTTTTATTATTTTATCGGTTCATTATTAATACATACAATGTCAATGTCATACCCCGAACGGGTAGCCCGCTTAACCCTCTCTCCTATCGACCAGGCTGATCGGACATTGATTCATTCAAACGATCGATCAAACAGTGGTTCCTCCGATCGGCTACTGTAGTCACTTCTCGCTCAGGTCAGCCTAGCTTAAGCCATGGTGTTGACCGCCTTAACTTTGACTTACACCGTGGCAGTTGACTCATGTCAGGTAGGCTCTTCCTTATCACCACATCACAAGCCTCCCCCTTTAGTCGAAGGAGGCTGTAAGTATGACTAATTGGACAGTTGGCGCCTTAGGAGATTTTCTAAGTCCAATCGGTCTGTGCTCGGTCCTTAATCGTTGATTGGCCCACAAGACAACGCCATTCGGCTTCATTGGTTGTGTTGTGCCTATAGATCTATCAGGGCATGGCTGGGGCGGATGGTGCCTAAGACGTTCAGCCCTGTGACCCGTCCTCTGTACCGCTCGCGACGATGGGAAGCACTTACCAGTCCCCTGTGCCAGCCGGAACGATGGGAAACAACACTTGGCGGCTAAACTTCCTTTCCTTGTGCATCCTTGGGCGAGCATAGTCGTGGCTGACATCATCCAAATTCTCAAAGACCGTGCAAAACCCTGATAATTATGGCCAAGCACGCGACCATACCTTTTTAATTAAGTTCATTAAATGTTATCCGGTGATCGAAGGACACGTGTCCCTTACTGCCCCCCCTGCCACACGCTTGATGTGACAAGCAGATATCCAATTACGACACGACGTGCGCCTTTTCAAATTCAACGTTTGGATCTGCTTCTAGGTTTACGTAAATCTGGATCAGACTGCGGAGGTCGATCGGTCGTGAGGTTTATAAACCTCATGTGCGTTACCGTCTTCCTCACTTTGAGTCTTTGTCTTCGAGCTTCCAATGGTATTTCGTTTCTTCTATTTTTTTTCGGTGATCTTTCCAGTAAGCTTTTTCCTTCTTCCAATCAAATTTTTTCATTGCATTTCGATCTTTGTTTTCGATGGCAAGTTCCTCTCATCCCCCCGTCGTTGTCCCTGGGCTCTGATATACTTCCATCGAGTCCAGGTTCAACGGCGGTGAAGCTGAGAGTTTGAGAGTTGTTTACGAAATTTCGTCCAATTATCAAATTACTCTTCCTTCGACTTTTGACTATTCGAGCGAACCGCCTCCCGATTTCGTATGCTTCTTTAGGAATCAATTCACTGTCAGTCTGCGGTTTCCTGTCCACCATTTCTTTTCTGCCGTGTGTAAATATTTTCATATTTCTCTCTACTAATTAGTCTCGAACTCTTTTAGGTTGTTGTGCGGGGTCGTTATCCTTTTATGCTTGCACGACATTCCTTTGCCCCCTCGGCTCTTCTACTACTTCTATTATCATAAATTGTCCGAGTCGTGGACCTTTCTATTCTAAGCCCAAGTGGGCTTGGTATTCTTCCATAAGATGTCGTCCTCCAATAAGCATTGGAAGAACTATTATTTTTTCGTTCGCTTTCCAGAGTGGCTCGATTTCCCGACCGGCTAGTAGCTTGAAGTGGCGAACACCCCGACGCTCAAAAAGTACAACAGCCGACCAGACTACCTCCATATAGCTTCACACTTGGTAGGTCATAAGTACCATATCCACAAGTTGCTGCATGAGGGAATTCTCTACGTGTTCTGCTTGAGCCCGATCCGCACGAAGCTCCCATCCAGCTTAGGTATGCTCCTCTTCTTCTCTTTAGTTGAATCTAACTGATTTTTTCTCCTTTTTTGCAACCCACATCATGTTAAGGGTGTGTTTAGCAAGCAAGAGCGAACTAGTGGACGCAGAGATCAATGTCACGCCCGTAGTCGAGCTAGAGGGTCGCGGCTTGTAACTGGTCGGCTCCCACGAGAATCCGCTCGGAGAGAGCACAGGAGCCCCAACTCAAGGGAGCGAAGGAGTAGCCAGTCGTACGGCTGGTGGTGAAGCGATTGGCGTAGCAAATCCTCCTCCAGAACGGCTTCCGGTGATTCCGGTCAACAAGGCTTCGAAATCAGCTTCTTCCAAGGAGCCGTTGATAAGCTGAAAGAGGCGTCACACGGAGATTACCACCTCCGCTACACAGACACCAAACAGGACCAGCCCACGTCTTACATACGAGCAGGGCGAAACCTCCACACCTACGCCAGAGCAAGCGATGGTCGTCCCGCATACTTTGCTTTCATCCGATCGGACGTCGTCTTTGTTTAGCCTGCCACAAGGAACAATTTGTGCGCCATTGGTCGCTTTCATACCGCCTCCACCTCTGCCAAAGGCTCAGAAGTCTCGAATTCGACCGGTGTCGGCGTCCCAGTCGAATGGTAGAGTAACCTCAGCCCCGCCCGCTCCGAGTGGCCGGCGCCATATAATGGTGATCATTCATCTGCCCACAGATGAGTGGCTTGACTCTGACAACGCTGAATCCCGAATCCCAGAGCACCAAATAATTATCCAGGGACTGCTCGCACAGATATGGGCCGATGGTCGAACCAGTGCGGCGGTCATGCCTCTAGGGGCGCTCACCGACAGTTATACCCAAATGTCCACTGGGGTAAGTATTTTACTTGCATGTTCCTATTTATCACCGCTCAACTCTAATAAATTCCTACTTCCTCGCAGTATTGGATAGAGAGTCTGGTCATGTGCCAAAAGCTCACATTTTTGGAGCAAGAAGTTAAGCAGATGCGCGCTCCGAGCAGCCAGGAAGTGGCTTCTCAGGTGCAGTTGAGCAAAAGAATGCTGAGGTAGCTCAATTAAGAGTCGATCTAAGTAGGAGCTCCAAGCAGCTGGAGGCGGAGAAAAGCAGAGGCGCCGAGCAGGCTACACAATTGGCTCGGCTTGATAAATAGGTCAGCTCCTTTGAGTCCAAGCTCAACTTGGCCAACACTAGGAAGCTCTGGGCTATCGAGAACTTAGAGATAAAAAATAAGGAGTTTCGGGTGCTGGTTCAAAACCTAATGGAGGCTGAGGCTACACTAAAGGCCGAGCGGGATGAACGATCGGCCGAGCAAACCGCCGCGAAGACCCAGCTTATTGCGAAAGATGGAGAGCTCGCCTTGAAAGATGAAGAGCTGGCAGCGTTGAAGGCAGAGCCGGAAGCCTCCCGATCGGCCCTGGCGACATATCAAGGGGTCAAGTCTAGTAGGTTCGAGCTCATGAAGTAGGCCTACATCCACTCGAACGCCTTTAATGACAAGGTTGTTGATCGGGCACTCCGTCTATTCAACCTTGCTTTCGACGGGACGCTCGACCGACTGAAGGAAGGCGGCTACCTCCCAACTGCTCTGACAAGCAAGGTCATTAGTCAGGACAAGCTGACTGAGTCGCTGCTCGACGATGCTTTGGATTATCTAGAGTGAGTTTGCTTGAGTGAATTTTGTATTGTCCTTATTCGCTTGTAAGTTTTATGTGAGTATTAATGGTGTTGGAACCCCAAGGTGTTTTGATGTGATCAAACAAGTTAAGTTAGGTCCTGCGTTTGTTTAACCCTTGTGTCTAAGTGTGCAGGAGCTTAGGAACACAGGAAGTCGAGCGGAATACGCGGCTAGCGAGAAGGACGGCACGGGAGAGAGCCGACGGGCTCGGTGCGTCCGAGGGACGAGGTGTCCGCGGAAGAGTACACCGGTGGACGAGAAGAGCGTGCGCGGCGCTCGAGGGATGAGAAACCGGGAAGGAAGGCTGCTCGAGGAGAAGGCCGGAACATGGGTTCGGGTGAGCCCTATTCCGGAAGGTCGAGATCACCCAAGCTAACGGAGCTGGAGCGAACAGACCCGGACCAAAATGAGCCGAACTGAGACGAGTTGAACCAGAGTCGAAAAGTCAACTTATGTTGACCTTAGGGCTCCGGGCGCCCAGAATCGACTTTTCAACAGGATCGAGTTTTGACTCGATCCGACCGTTGGGGGATAAAGTTTATCCCCCCCAGGGCGCCCGGAACCCTTCCAGGCGCCCGGACCAAGACTATAAATATAGCCTTGGTCTAGAAGCTTAAATACAACGAACTACTTGTAATCCAGTGCTTTCATTTGTGTTATTTCTCTCTATGCTTTCAACGCTATAAGAGGCTACTCCGCCCAGAGGAGAATCAATTAGTGCGCCTTCTTTGCCTTGGATTAGTAATCCTCTGATTGCAAACCAAGTAATTCCTCTGTGTCTATTTTCTGTCTTAATTAGTCTCTGCCGTTTTAATTACAAGTTCTTTTAAGTTAGTTGAATATCCGAGAAGGGTTTTTGGTTTCAATTTTGTAGGGCAATTCACCCCTCCCCTCTTGCCGGCCTCCAAAGGGACCAACAAATGGATGGTCGCTCGTTCGACGGACCTTTTTATTTAATGTTGATCCTTCGTTCTGCGTCATTCGGCTTTTCCTTTTCATATTTTTAGATGTTTCATTGCACTACTGCTCGTGGTTAGGGCTGTGAACCACTTACCATGAAGCGAAATATTTCGTAGTGTGGCTCCATGGTCTACCGATCGACGTCATATTATTTGCTTGGATGAGCCATTTTTCATCGGTCCCGGGTTTATAGTCGCTGCTCGACTGTTGATGTAGACAAGGGTTTTAAGGTCGTCGCTCGACCGTTGAATGGCGTAGACGAGGATTTAAGGTCATCGCTCGACCGTTGAATGTCGTAGATGAGGGTTTAAGGTCACCACTCGACCATTGATAACGACAAGGATTTAAGGTTGTCGCTCAACCGTTGATGACGACAAGGGTTTAATGTCGTCGCTCAACCGTTGATGACGACAAGGGTTTAAGGCAGCTGTTTGACCATTGAATGGCGTAGACGGGGGTTTAAGGTCACCGCTCTACCATTGACGAAGATTGGTGTTTAAGGTCGCCGCTCTACCGTTGACGAACACTGGGGTTTAAGGTCGCCGCTCAACCATTAATGACGACAAGGGTTTATAATTGCCGCTCAACTTTTAACTTGGTTGGTCGGCTCAAGAGTCTGGCAAACTTTGGCTTTTATTCATATTTGTCCTACATCCAGAAGGCATATACACAAATACATCTATATTTGCTCATGCACCTCTCACCTAGGCTTGTAGGATTGGAGATGATTCACGCTTCATGCCCGCTCGAGCCGTCTTCCGTATTCGTCCTACAAGTAGTAGGCCCCCGAGCGGAGTTTCTATATAACCTTGTAAGGTCCCACTCATGGCGCCTTAAGCTTGGTGATGTCCCCGACTGACTTGATTCTCTTCAAGACCATATCACCGACCTGGAAATACCTCGAGATCACCCTTTGGTTATAGTTTCACCTTATCCGCTGTTGGTATAACATTAGCTGAACGACAGCTTTATCCCTTACTTCATCCACCAAGTCAAGCTCCATTAACCTCCGCTCGACGTTTCCCTCGTCGTAGAGTTGCACTCGGTCGGATTCTGCCCCCATCTCCACGGGGATCACCGCTTCTCCTCTGTACACCAATTGGAATGGTGTTACGTCAGTCGCCTCTTTTGGAGTCGTACGAAGTGCCCACAAGACACTAGGGAGCTCTTCAACCTAGCTACCCCCGGCGTGGTCGAATGGAGTTCGTAAGCCTTTAAGGATCTCCCAGTTTGTGGCTTTTGCTTTAGGGTAGGCCACTGAGGTGAAGACATGCTGGATGTCATAGCCTTCGCACCACTCCCTGAGCTTCCGACTCGCGAACTGCCTCCCATTATTCCAGACGAGCCGGTGAGGGATGCCGAATCGATACAAGATGTTCTACCAAATGAATTTGATGACTATATGTTCACTTATCTTTGTCAGTGGCTCAGCCTATACTAGGGGTGAGCACTCAACCCGTCAAACCGACCAACCCGCTTATATCGACCCGAACCGAATCGAAAAAAAATCCGCCGGATATAGGGCCGGATGTAGGGTCCTAATAATACATTATCCGATCTAGTAGGGTCGGATAGTTTTTTATCCCAATAACCGAACCAATCGGATCCGCGATCACCCCTACTTGTAGCAACTGCTGTCGATAAGTTGCTACACGTTATAGTAGTTACTACGGATAAGCTGTTACACGTTGTAGTAGCTACTGCAGATAAGTTGCTACACGTTGTAGCAGCTATTGACGATTAGCTACTACAACGTGTAATGAGTAATGTCTATTATCATTTTAAAATATTTTATTTTTTATTGCTTTATATTTATATTTTATATTTCATTGGATATAGGGTCGGATATCCAAATAATTGACAATCCGTCAGATATCTGATATATAATAACCACCGGATATAGGGTCGGATGTAGGTCTTGATATTGTATTATCTGATCTAGAAGAGTCGGATAATCTTTTATCCTAATAACCGAACCAACCCGATACGCGATCACCCCTAGTCTACGCCCACTTTGAGAAGTAGTCCACCGCGATGAGCAAGAACCTCCGCTGACCAGTCGCCATGAGAAACGGTCCCATGATGTCCATGCCACATTGGTCAAATGGGCAAGACACCGCGGATATCTTCATCTCCTCCGCGAGTCAGTGCGGGATGTTGTGATACCTTTGGCAGGACAGACATGTGGCTACTGTCCGAGCGACATCCTCTTGGAGAGTTGGCCAAAAATATTCAGGTAGGAGAATCTTTAGAGTCAGCGAACGATCGCCCGTATGGCTTCCACAAGAGCCAAGATGTACTTCTTGGAGTATATATTTCATGTCCTCCGAACTCACACATTTGAGAGTGACCTTGAGAAAGATCTCTTATAAAGCTGCTCTCCGATCAGGGTGAATGACCTAACCCTCTTCTTTAATAGTCCTGTTGCCTCCTGGTCGACCAGCATGTTATCCACTCGGAGGGATTCAATCAACGACATTATCCAGTCACTCGAGAGGATCACTCCCTCCATCCAGTCGATGTGTGCCACCAATAAAACTTGTTCGATCAGCTGGCTGATCACGACTAGTGATAATGGACCAGCTAACTTAGCTAGTTTATCCGTTACTCGATTGTCCGATCGGGGGATCTTCTGGACAATGCTCCTCAAAGGCTTCTGCATATGACTTGAGTTGGGAGCTACTAATCTTGAACGTCCCTAATAGCGGTTGGGCGGCCAAGTGAGAGTTCAAATGAATAAGGACTTTTGTGGCTCCGATATGTCGTGCTGCCTGTAAGTCGGCTATCAAGGCTTCATACTTGGCATCGTTATTGGTGGCCCGATAGTCCAGCCGAACGGAAAGTTGTATCCAATCTTCCCGCGATGAGATGAGCAGAATGTCGATCCTGCTTCTTTGTCGAGTGGATGAACCATCATCATATATTCTCTAGCTTGCTGCTTGTTCGACGTTTGGACCTCTGTGACGAAATCGCCCAAGGCTTGAGCTTTGATTGTCATTCGGGGTTGACATTGAATATCAAACTCGCTTAGTTCGGTTGTCCATTTGATTAGCCGTCTGGATGCTTCTGGGTTGAAGAGGGCTCTTCCTAGCGTACTATTGGTGATGACAATGATCGGATGAGCGAGGAAGTATAGACAATTCTTCGAGCAATTAACACCAGCGCATAAGCTAATTTTTCAAGACAAGTGTAGCAGGACTCTGCATCTTTCAATATATGGCTTAGAAAATACACGGGTTGTTGTTCAAAGTCGTTCTGCTTAACTAATGTCAAGCCGACCGCATACTTAGTGGTCGACAGATAGATTCAGAGCGCCTCCCCAATGCTTGGCATAGCTAACACAGGCAAGGAGTTAAGATACTCCTTGAGCTATTCTAGCGCCCGATCACACTTCGCATCCCATTGAAATTTTATCACTCAGCGTAACACCTTGAAGAACGGTAGACTCCGGTCAGATGACTTGGATATGAATCTAGACAATGCGGTGATCCGTTTGGTCAGTCGTTGGACCTCCTTTAAGCTACGGGGTGGGGGCATGTCTTGTAACGCCTTCAGTTTGCTCAGATTCACCTCAATACCCCGTTCGGTGACCATATCTCCGAGGAAGCATCCACTCTTAACGTCGAACAGACACTTGCTTGGGTTTAGATTTATCTCATATGTTCTCAAGGTTCGGCATATGTCTTCAATATCCGCATATAGATCAACAGCTCAAATTGACTTTATTAATATGTCATCGACGTATACCTCCAAGTTGCAGCCAAGATCTGCTTCCGAAACACCTTATTCATTAGCCTCTGGTAGGTGGTAACAGCGTTCTTTAGTCCGAACGACTTGATGTTGTAGCAAAACGTTCCATCGGTCGTGATAAAGCTAACTTTTTCCTGTTCTTCCTTGGCGAGCGACACTTGGTGATAACCTTGATACACGCCGAGCATGCAGATCAGCTCACAGCCTGCTGTAGAGTCCACCATCTAGTCTATCCAGGATAACGGATAGAAATCCTTCGGGCACGCCTTGTTCAAGTCACGGAAGTCGATGTATACCCGCCATTTGTTGCCCTGCTTAGAGACCAGCATGGCATTAGCAAGCCAGCCCGAGAACTGAACTTCCTGGATGTGGCCAGACTCTAGTAATTTCTTTATTTCTACCTGGATGATTAGATTTTGCTCTGCGCTGAAGTCCCTTTTCCTCAGCTTCACGGGTTGGGTGTCTGGTCGGATATGAAGCTCATGCTGGGTAACGCTCGACGAGATTCTAGGGAGCTCGTGGGTTGACCAGTTGAACACATCATGATTCCGCCTAAGACAGGCGGACAACTCTGCCATTCTCTCGCTTCCTGATCGACTGCAATGAAGGTGGTCGCTTCAGACCAACTCGGGTGAATCTGGACTTTTTCCTTTTCTTCATAAACCATCGTGGGCGGCTTCTCAATGATGGCGTTCACCTCTAAGCGCGGATTTTTCCGTACAGTCCTTGCTTCTGATCTAATCATCTCGACGTAACATTGCCGAGCGACCAATTTGTCACCCTTGACTTCTCCCACCTTGTCCTCCACCGGGAACTTAATCTTCTGGCAGTAGATGGACATTACCGTCCGGAACTCGTTGACGGTCAGTCGACCTAATATAATATTGTAGGTCGACGGTGCGTCTACCACAATGAAGTTTGTGGTCTTTGTCCTCTTCATGGGCTCCTCGCTGAGTGAGATGGTCAGCTTGATCTGACCGATCGGCAACACTTCGTTGCCCATGAAATCGTAGAGCGGGATTGTCATTGGCAGCAGTTCGCTTCGGTCGATTTGCAAATGATTAAATGTCTTCTTGTATATGATGTTCACCGAGCTCCCTGTATTAACAAAAGTTCGATGGATTGTATAATTGATAATTACTGGTCGGATGAGCAATGCATCGTCATGAGGAATTTCTACTCCTAAATCTCTGGGGTCGAAACTGATCTCGAGTCCTTCAGCTTTCTCCCTGCTGCAACCAACAGTGTGGATCTCGAGTCTCCGAGCATGAGACTTCCTTACTCGGTTAGAATCTCCATCGGTCGACCTACCTCTCCCGAGCGGTGTTACTCTGATTCTCTTCCTTCCGTGCCGGCCGTTTCTTCTACTCGGCAAAGACTCGGGCGGGAATTTGATTGATCCCATGTTAAGGTCGATGGTGGCGTGGTTCGGCTGTTGTCCTTTCTTCTTCTCTTCGGACGGTTGATCGGTGCCTTTGTCACCGATAAGGTGATGGGGATCGATAACGATATCCTCGCGAGGAGGGCCTGCTAACTGCTAGGTCGTAGTAGTCCCAGGTGTTGTGCGTCGTCGACTGGTGAAAGAAGCAGAACATCGGCGTCCACATCTTGTCTTTTGCAGCCGTCAGTCGAGCGGTCGTCACATGCTGCACTACATGTGTCCTAGGCTCGTGTGGTGGGACTCCTGATCGAGGCCCCTTGGGGGGTTGATGATTGCTTAGCTGTCGTCGTTCAAAAGCTCCTGTAGAATAGCCGGGCGTCTTCTTCTTCCTTGCCGCTTGGGCTTCTTCTACGTTGATGTATTCGTTGACCTTTTTTTATAGGTGGCCAAAGTCCCTCGACAACCTTTTAATGAGCGATCGGAAGAACTCTCTTTCGATGAGCCCTTGGGTGAAGGCGTTCACCAATACATCCGAGGAGACCGCTAGGATATCCATCGCCACTTGATTGAAACGCTAGATATAAGCCCTCAATGCCTCTCGGGGCCCCTGCTTCGGCGAGAATAGATTCACACTCATCTTCTGGTGGCGGTGACTGCTAGCGAAGTGATGCAGGAAGATCGCTCGGAAGTCTTTGAAACTTTGGATGGAGCTGCTCGGTAATCGTTTAAACCAACGTTGCACTGATCCAGCTAGCGTGGTGAGGAAGACTCGACAATTTACCCTATCCGTGTACTGGTGAAGTGTGGTCGTGTTATCAAACTTGGCCAAATGATTGTCCGGATCGGTCGCTCCATTATATTCCTCGATCGTCAGTAAGGTATAATACTTCGGCATAGGATTATTTAGAATCCCTTCTGAAACTGCTGATTGACTCACTCGGGTGAATCATCTTCTCTGAGTGCATTCCTTTTCCTTATGTCTCGAGCGGGTGTCTCATTCGAGGAAGATCCTCAATCTCTATCCGCTTGGTCCCTTCCTTCTACTGGAGTCCATAACAGTGTTCGGTGGTATGGGACCGACGCATTAGGAACCTCCCTATAGGTGTCGATCGGCTTTTTGTTCGGTTCTCGAGTGAAAATTTGTTCCGCTCGGTCTCCACTCTCATCCTGGCGACCTGCCTCTGAGGCTGTAGGCTCCTGTGCTTGGCGTTCGCCCAATGCTTGTTGGTGCTTGGCCAGTGCCTGTTGTTGCTGTTGCTCCACTATCTTTGTCGCTCGGACTTGTATCAGTGTGTCAAGCTCTTCTTGCGTGAGCGTCACCGTTGTGAATCATCCAACGTCTTCCATCTTCTCGTTCAGATGCAGGTAATTTTCCCACAAACGACGTCAAAATGATCATGCCCGAAAGCGTGAAACTGGAAAGCCGGGATGTGACAGCTCTGCTGACTGATGAAGATCTCGCTTCTCTATGCAAAACAAATCAAATCATGGAAGGGGTCCCTGACGATGACCCTTCGACACTCAAGTTAGAAACAACAGTAGGAAGAGCAATAAAAAAAATAGAGATAGAGATAGAGATGAATCTTGTCTTTCTTCATACCTAGCATACTCTTTTATACCTTTCTTAATGACTTTCTATCTTTCTCTATTTAATGATATTAATTATCGATAGAAACATCTTTGTCTTGACTTTTTCGCATTCAATGATAGATGGAATGTTTTTTTTTTATTTTCTCTTCCCTTTATTAAGTATATTTCTTTTCCTCTTTTATTATTTTATCGATTCATTATTAATACGTACAATGCTAAAGTCATACTCCGAGCCGAATGAGTGACCTGCTCAACCCTCTCTTCGACCGACCGAGTTGATCGGACATTGATTCATCTAGATGGTCGATCGAACAAAGATTCCTCCGATCAATTGTTGTAATCACTTTCCGATCGGATCAATCTAGATTGATCGTCTTGATTTGATTTTAATTTACACTATGATAATTGACTCGTGTAAAATAAATTTCTCTTTATCATCGTTTTCCATCTTAAATATATATACTAGATAATTATCGATACAGGTTACACGCGGAGATATCTTCGTCATCGTCATTAGTAGTAGTAATAGCGTTAGCACATCTGTATCTTGACGTACTCCACACAAGATCGGAGCAACGTCAAAAGGGTTGAAAACGACGGAGGCGAACCGCTCACTGTGCTTCTTTATTAGGTTCAATGGATGTCCTGTTGTTGCCCATCAATGTCTTCGTCAGCCAAAGCAAATAGCATGTGTTTACCGCAAGTCAACTCCCTGCCAAAGTAAAGTTATTTTTGATTCCTGACAAATACATTTTTAATATTACCAGAAGCCCAGTCCCGGTGAACCAATAATACAAAGGAGGTATTATAAGTTAATGCTAGAGTAAAATAGAGAAAAATATTTGATCACAATTTAAATTTTGTATAGAGAAAAATTTTTAATCACAATTTGAATTTTGTATATAATTCTCACTTATGAAAAATTTTATTTCCAGTCATGTAAAGTTTTATTTGCTTCAATTTCCTCATGTAAATATTGTGATCAAATTGCCCCTCAGATTTTTTAGGTACAAAAGGTCTAAAAATGAGTATAATTTAAAGAAAATCTAATATATTTTTTATCCAATTGAGTATCATTTAAAGAAAATCTAGTATATTCGAGTATATTTTTAATTAAAATTATCCTTCATATATTTTAGGTATAAATAATCTAAAAATGAGTATAATTCCTATTAAATTCAACATTTTAAATTAGAATCGAGTATATTTTCTATTAAATTGAGTACGATTTTTTTCCTATTTAATATAATTCCTCCTAAATTCAGTACCATTTGAAAAAAATCTAGTATATTTTTCATCCAATTGAGTATCATTTAAAGAACATTTAGTATATTTTACATCTAATTGAGTACTATTTAAAGAAAATCTAGTATGTTTTTCATAGATGGAAAAAAATCATACTCAATTTGATAGAAAACATATTTTATTCTAATTTAATGTACTAAATTTAAGAGGATTTATATTTATTTTTAAATTTATTATACTTAAAATATCAAAAAATAATTAGATAAATATATTAAATTAAGAAGTGAAAAAGTACATATAAAATTGTGTTTATCAAGGGGACTGCACGTAAATTTTCCTCTAATGCTTTCGACAGAGATACCGTTCAATCAAAGAGGGGCCCGCCCCGTCAGGCGTCAATGGTCACGTCGGTAGGGACGGTTGATTTGAACCGTGCTTGTTTCGTAAATAGAAGGAAACGTGATTCCCATTTTGGTAATTGCATCATTTATGGAATTTATTCCCGATTGAGCTCTGCTACAAATGCCGCCGATCGAGCCTCCCTCATCCCTCGCTCGCTCTGCCTCTCTGCTTCCTTTCCGGCTACTTCCTCTTTGGATTGCTCCCGGACTTTTCTTGCTCCCCTCGCTGGCTCGATCGTTGCCCGCTCGACCAATCTCGCAGCCTTCCCCGAATTGAAACCACCGCGTCGTTCCGTTGCCATCTTTTGATCATTCGAGGACGGTGGTGTTCTAGGGTTTTGTTCGTGTGCTTTTGGTCGATGAGGTTGAACGGAGAAGTCTCGTGCATCCGACATGAGGAGGAGGAGCAGGAGGAGGAAGCCGAAGAGAGGGTTCCCCTTACGTTGCTCGCGCCTCCGCCGTCGCAGAAACTTGTCGTGGGTTACGCTCTGACGTCGAAGAAGGTCAAGAGTTTTTTGCAGCCTAAGCTGGAAGGATTGGCGAGGTGAGTCCTCCACGCCAGAAATTGGTGTTTGAGACTTCGGGGGTTTTCGTCTGATTATCCGGGTCACTGCTAGTGAAGGTGGTGGGACACTGGATTTGTGATGAGTCTATCGAGTATCAAATGGACTTTCGTTTTAGATTCTAAAGATACAACTATGCGCTTCTTTCTTTTGAATTTAAAATGAGAGCGATCGTGAGTTAAAGATTCTCCATCTTTTCTGTTTCCGAATTCTTATGTTTTTTTC
Source organism: Zingiber officinale (assembly GCF_018446385.1). NCBI lineage: Eukaryota > Viridiplantae > Streptophyta > Magnoliopsida > Zingiberales > Zingiberaceae > Zingiber > Zingiber officinale. The sequence goes on from NC_055991.1 coordinate 17,914,001, forward strand.
TTCATTTTTATTTAGCGTGCTTATCTTTTAAATAAAAAGTTAGTTTCCGATTGATTCTCTGTTCCTTTATTAGTTTATTTTCTTTATATATATATATATATATATATATATATATATATATATATATATATTTACTGTTGACTTCTAAAATATTTACTTATTTAGTCGATGTTCTTATCGAATCCGACTGCTGGTTAAGAGGATAATTGGGGAAGTTCATAAATCATCAGCGTCCTTTTCCAAAGAAAACTGGCATTGATTCTTGCAAGCTTTCACAGCAGGACTCCATTTGCCTTATCTTTAACAGTAGCTTGATTCATGCATTTATCTAAGCTGGCATGTCTGACGTGGTGATATCCGGAATCTTTGGTTCCCTAAATCAGAAGATTCTCCTGCGCATGCAATGCAGCTCAGCCATTTGTCTCAGAAAACGGTCAAAAGGACATCATCATTTCATTGAGGAACTCTTGAACCTTGAGAAGAATAGTATCATATTACTATATTGTCAACTATTGGTTTTTGAGAAAACATAGAATAGAATGCTTATATTTTTTTTAATTGCGTGGACTATGCTACCAACGAACTCTGACGTTTCCTTCTGTTATTGACTTTTAAAAAGCTTTATTTGCTGACATATATGTCTACCCTGGTTCGTTCCATAAAAAAATGTCGAGCAAGAAAATATCAGTTTATTTATCAAAGCCAGATATCTCAGGACTCTGAAAAGTTGAAAAAAAAAAATTAATCTGAGGAGATTTTCTTATATGTGATGCAGGAAGAAGGGAATTATATTTGTTGCCATTGACCACTGCCAACCACTTGGAAATCAAGGCCCTTTTGACATTGTTCTCCACAAGGTTAGGCGTCTCCCATGGATGACAATTTCAATCATTTTAAATTTAATAGGCAACGACTATTTCCATGTTAGGGATTGAAATTGTTGAATGCTAGCTATTGTTGTGTGGTGACTAATTGGTATTTGTGAAAATATGTGAACAGACTAATGGTCCTGACCCTTTTGTATTGATTTTCCACATGGTTGAACTGGAACTGATAATCATCGGTTTTTAATATTTGTGTAGTTGACTGGAAAAGAGTGGCAACAACTCCTAGAGGTTAGTAGTCACCTTCTAAAGTTTCAGAACTTCTATATAATCAGTAATCAGTATACTATCACTTGATCAATTCAGCTATTCAGAAGGGTACATAGATTCTGCACCATGCTAGAACTCAATTTATTCATCGAAATTGAAGTATTGCTCAATGGTAAACCTAAAAGGTTTGCCCATCTCTTGAATTACTTACAAAATTTGTTCTCTCTCCATCTGATTAATTGTAGCAAAAAGATGATTACGCTCATCCCAAGTGCCCCTCACAGCCCGTTCCCAAGTTATGTGAAGGGAGGTAAATCACGGGGTCAACTTACTCTCCATCTTATTAATGATTGTGAGGCTGGTGGTGAAAGCTACACTAGGAAATTGTACTTCATCTTCATAAAAACTATATCATCTTTTAATTTATAGGTGACCTAATTTGTGGTGCATCTAGAATCTAATTATTGAACTAAGATCCGACCTTTGTGGAAAAAGTTTTGGAAAGCCATCTTTTTAGTGTCTGTACTCTTGTAATTCTGGTATACGGATGGCTCCATGGCTAAGATCCATCTGATACAAGTAGCAATACCCTCAATTATACTCTAGTTTTGGTATGCAATGATTCAAGATTCTTTTGTCTAACTTGTACATTTCTCTTTTGCAGAGTTTTGGTCTTGTATCCCAAACATATTGACCTGAACCTTTCACAGAAATTTACTTGAATATTTTACATTTACAACTATAATAAATTGATACTGTTGGTGGAGAAAAAAAACTCCCATTGAGTTTTTGTCTATGTCCCAATTTTAATTGCTGAAGTTTTCATAATTTGTGTCCTACACACTTGGCGATTGACTCTCCAGAAAATACCCTTGGTGATTGTGTTATGCATCTTCTCTCTTTGAGAATAATTGTCAACTTTCGTCTTTTGAATTTGTGGTGTCAAAAAAATTATATTTTTTTTACTTCTTGATTCTATTAATCTTTGAAGGATTACTGGGAAAAACATCCAGAAGTTACTGTACTTGATCCACCAGCTGCAATAAAACATTTGCGTAATCGCCAATCGATGCTCCAAGATGTGGCTGATCTGAATCTGTCGGACTGCTATGGTAATTCTGCTATGCATCATGCTAAAACTAAGTTGCATGGTCACAAAAATATTATTTTGGATCAAATTAACAACTTCCCATATTCCATGTCCCTCATGAGAGTCATTTGAAACATTTATACTCTGCTTCAATACATTTCTGTCCATTAGCTGTTCAGTCATTTATTTAATTCTCTATACTCTGGTTTGCTTACCATCTTCTTGAAATTATTGCCCATTATTCACCATGAAGTATTCTCATGTCTAAAACAATCTTCCAATTGTGAAGACTCAAAAATGATAGAACTATAATTGTATCTTGTTTGAATAATAATTGTAGGCAAAGTTGGCATTCCTAGGCAACTTATCATCACAAAAGATCCTTCATCAATTCCAGATGCTGTTAACAAGGCTGGGCTAAGTCTACCATTAGGTAAACTCTGGTACTTTTTTTCACTATCTTAGCAATCATCCTTTATGCAGAAAAATGTTTGCAATTGATGTTGGAAGGAAGGAATGGGATTCCTTGATGTTCAATAGCAATGTCACTTTATCCCATCTAGTGTTATATTGTTTTAGAAAACCAGCATGGGTCAGCAATGCGACATATGTCATAAAGATGATTCAAAATGAAGAATTGACACAATTAAGTAGCATTTGAACTATTTTCTTAAAAACGGATATTTCTCTTAGCCGTAATTAGATGGATAGGAGTGTATATAGAAGGCAATGGGACCTTATATCTAGTGCAAGAAGAAACACTGTCTCCTTAGTTTAATAGGAAGTAAAAATTGGCTCTATTAGATGTTTGATGTCAGTCTCTGATTGTCTACTTCTGATGTAAGCATATACCATGTTTAAGATTAGTAAATTGATTTGGATGCTCTAGGTATCAAATGAATGAAAACATTCATTTAACAATGGGCTTCGCACCATTGACCTTGAGACAATTTAGTCCCTGAAATGAACAATAAACATAAATTCCATCTTGTACAATCTTTTTGCCATCCTTGGGTGTGACTTCACTCTCAGTGCATGTCTCTAATTCTCTAGTAAACCTTGCTGCATGACTTCAAAATGATGTAGCTCTTTTTTTAGCAATTGTTGTCCATCCATGCAAATTTGAGTAAGGACAATTTAACCTTTTGTGATGTGTAGTGAATTAGGAACATTTGGACAGCTAACTTGCATGTCTACTTTTTAATTTGGGCTGTATCTTCTTCGTTGTGTTATGGTGTTTGTTTTTGCAGTTGTCAAGCCTTTAGTAGCCGATGGAAGTGCAAAATCACATGAACTATCACTTGCCTATGACGAAGTATCCTTGTCAAAACTTGACCCTCCTTTGGTTCTCCAAGAATTTGTTAACCATGGTAATTTGTTTTTGACTCTCAATTTGCCAGGCTTCCATTTTCAATTCACTCAACTTATTTTCCCACTGTTATAGGTGGGGTCCTCTTTAAGGTCTATATCGTTGGGGAGACAATAAAGGTCGTTCGTCGGTTTTCCCTTCCTGATGTTAATAAGTGTGAACCATTAAACAACACTGGTGTCTTTCAGTTTCCAAGAGTTTCTTGTGCTGCTGCATCTGCAGATGACGCAGAATTGGACCCTGGTGTTGCTGGTAAGATTAATTCAACCAATTAATGTGTTATTAATTTTCAATTGACTAATAGTATGTAGTACAATGCGATGGAGATGATTTGTTTCTATACTACTGCTGTGTAGAACTTCCTCCAAGACCTTTGCTTGAGAACCTATGTAGGGAGCTCCGTCATAGACTGGTGAGAGGATTGGCTATTTGTATGCATTATCCAATTAATTTGTAGATTTGTATAAGTTTCTCTTTGTGTTTATTGCCTGTAGGGCCTTCGATTATTCAACATAGATATAATTAGAGAGCATGGAACTAAAGGCCGATTTTATGTCATTGATATCAATTATTTTCCTGGTAAGTATATCCTACTTATTTTGGTTTTTCTCTTAACATTGGTAGTTTGGTCTTTCCTTTTCCTGGTTCAGTTGTAGAGATCAGCAAATATGATATGCTTGTCTTGTAAATGGTTAGTTTGAAAATCTTGGCCTTGTGTGGTTAAAACTGGTGTACTGTTTGATTTTATATTTCCATCTTTGTTTCGATCATTTTTTTTCTTCTTATTTTTGTGAGAATCGAGCATCTTCTGTGTAAAATAAAACTTTTTGTGTGCAATGACATCAAAAAGTCGGCAAATATTTTAAAATTTTCTTTTCAATTTCCTTCTTTTTTGTGGAAATGAAAATTTGAATCAGAATATTTTGAAAATAAAATAGTTCAAGAGAAGTAGGTATTTTTAGTCTCTTTTATAAGAACAAAGATCTAGAACTACCTTTAGTCCAGTAGGTGTTTACTATTTGTTTTGTCTTTTTTGGTTCCTGACCTGAGCATATAAAGTCAAAAAGAAAAAAAAATGATAAACCCAGTTACCTTGAGTGACCGGCCCGGTCCCACTAAAATTTTCCATCGGCCATCTAAAATCGGAAAACATTTGTGACGGGCAGCCCAGAAGGCCAACATACCTTGATTGCGCGTCCCATTTGGAGAAATTTTTTTTGCAAATGTGTCATACTTGGGGATCAAACCGTGAATGTCTGGGTGACAACTTGAATACCCTGCCACTGCACCATACCCTCGGGGGCTGGATAAAGTCAAAAAGAAAAAAAAAAGACAAGGTGGCTATTGGATGATAATCTATTTTTCTATTCCTTCCGGCTTAAATCAGTAGTCATTAATTTCAAGGGAAAATCTGAACTTATAATCGATAATTTTTTATTTGTTTTGTGTATTTCCATTTGGAATAAAATAATGGATGGATATATGTTTTAGATTAGTGGTTAAGTTGAATATTACACTTTTCCTTGCCATTTTCTATCATCCTCTGTTGGATCAAGGTTTCTGTATGTGGTGTTTCTTTAAGTCTATGGTGTCTAAATATAACCATTGAACTAGAATTTGTATGTCAAAAACGATAGAGTTTGAAATAATTTCTATCATTATTTTGCCATATTTTGCACAACCACAAAACAGCTGCATCTTTGGAATGCCCGTATCAATTAGTTGATAATCCAACCTTTTCTTAACTCCCCCTTTTTATTGTTTTTCTTCTTGTCAGTGAATTGTTTCCATTGTGCAAACTTTGCAGGCTATAGTAAAATGTCTGGCTATGAACACATATTCACTGATTTCCTCCTCAGCCTGGTACAAAGCAAGCTCAAAAGGTGACTTCCTAGCTGTTAACTAAATATAGTGACTTTCAATAACGTTTCACGGCACGAGAGGGACTAAACCACAACTGAAATTCTCAAAGCACATACACAGTTTGCAACCTTAGCAAATGGCACTGCACAAACAAGTGCTGCTTTCTTCTACTGCCCGTTACTAACGAGTCTTTCATATAGTCAAACGCGTGCTGTCTTCTTTTATGTTCTGTGTTTGTAACATCCTTCATTGTTTAGTGGATGGCCAAATCTAATTGTCTTGGCGGTGTGAGGAATGTAATCGTCGTAAGTTTAGTAATTGCCATAAATTTAGTGTCTTTGTAGGCTGCTAATGTTCTGTGTACGCGTTCTTCTTCTGGCTCATTGATACGAGACTTGTGGGAGTTTTTGCTTATTTAATTAAGTTTGGGAAGGATAAACCATGGGATATGAAGCAACAAGTTGGGTCTTACTCTCTCTGCCTTAGCAAAGCCACTGTATTTTAACCAGATTGATACTGCTTATATGATTTAGTGCATGGTTGATTTATAAGTTGATTGGTTTACTTTTTCTTCACCTAATCTAAGGACAAACTGTGGGGTGTAATATGTTTTTTTTCCTTTTCTTTTGCTACAAAAGTATATGGTTGATTTAAATAATAACAACATTTCAATAAGAGGCTGACGCAACTAGTCTAATTTGTTTATATTTTTTATTATAAAATTTCATCCCTAGGATCACACCAGGACAAACTTTGCTCCATTTGCTATTCTTGCATAATAATTATAATTAATCAGTCTTTAATCTCCCAGCGCATTTGTCGAGTCATGAGACATGGCTGTTATAAAATAAAGGATTAGTTAGCTTTTTTCCTTTTTTATATTTAAAATTTGAACACCATGACCTGTTCTCCAACTAATCTTGCATTGATTAGGAAACATGTTCTTTTTTAAAAAAATATATATATTAGTGATTTTTTTGAGTTTAAGAAAAACTAATTGTTTTGATTCTGTGGGGGAGGTTTGGGATTGTGGCAAATTAAATACCAAACCTTGCCCGCCATCTCAAGGTGTCCCTTGAATTCCTTGTACTACTCAAACAAGGATTCTTGCAATCTCTGCAAGATTTTAGAACTTGGGTTGCTTTTTCTGTTATTACCATTTTTATTATTGTTTTTCAAGGATCTCATTTCTTAAGGCAAAAGAACAGCTTTGCCTTCCAACTTTGCATTTATTTACAAGACGAACTTTGTTCGCGGGCTCTTTGCAATTTAAGAGTGTACGAGGTCCTTTTATTTTGTGTAAAATAGTCGTAAAATAGTATTTGTGTAATGTTTAAGATGTTTGTAATTTTTATTTTTTATTATTTATGTTGATGAGAGTGACGGTTGCAAGGGACATAGGCATAATAACCTTCCAAGTTTGGTTGAGTTGGTTATCACACGTGGAGTTGTAAAATGAAGGGTTGATTTTTGACGAAGTTGAGATAAATATGGTATATTCAGTGTCTTGGTTTTTTTTCTACAAATAGCTATGGAATTAACTGTGTGGGACGTCGGAAATTTACATAATGGATTTGGTGTCCCCTTCATTAGGCAACAAATGATAGAATTTTATTTTTATGTACTAGTCACTATTTTAAAGGTTAATAGTAATTTACTTTTTTCGTGTTAATCTTAAGATAAATTGGTGAAAGCGCTGGGACAAGTATATTCGTTTTTATGTCACAAATGATAGAATTTCGTTGGTCCTTTAATTTCTCTCTTTGAACTGGATGAACCGCTTTTGACAAAGCATAATTAAATGTAGCAGTTGATGATATATTAATAACAGTGACCGTTGTTTGACCGTTGAACGAGCCAACCACTAGCGAATTATGAACATTTTTAACAATTAAGGCTCGTTAAAAGATGAATGATAACATTTTTGACATTTCCAACCCCCAATAATTCTGACTTAATTTTACCTTTCAAACTGAAGGAAAAAAAAAGAGAGAAAAACATTTGAATTGTTTGGATCAGAAAATTTGATCATCAAGTTTATTCAACTAATATCCATCTAAATTCTACCTCAAGCAAATCTTAATCATATTTATATTATTTTAAATAATATAAATGATATGAGACACGGTCTGATTTGAAGTCTTCAAACGAAATAAAGTTAAGATAAAATGGTTAAATAATAAATTACAGGGTTCAAAATGAAATAATCTGACGTCCAGATCCAATTATCCATATCTCCTGGTGATGGTACTTTCGTAATATCAGTCTGGTGTAGTGGCTTTCACAACGTAAATTAGTGCAAAATATTTGTTTTAAAATTTTATTTTTGTGTTTTTTATTAAAAAAATAAAATTTGTTCCGTTAAAAAAAATCAGTGCAGCGGCGCGTCGGCGACCCTTTCTTTCTTCCTCTTTCTCTCTCGTTTCGCATTAGACTTCTCGCCTCTCCGTGCTTCCGGCTACGGTCTCCATCGCCTCCCCGACGAGTCGCCTACCCAGGTGGCTCCTGGATCTGCCGGTGTTGGCCGCTGAATGCGAGATCTCTTGCATCGGCCGGCGTCTGCACTTGACAAGGAGGCGAGGAGGGGAACGAGCTAGCTCCTTTTGGCCAGATTGGGTAGGCAGAATCAAACCTCTCTCGGTGGCGGGTCCTTCATTCCCTAGAGAGGCGAATGGAACAAAATATTGAATCTCATTTTGGAGCGCGATAGATGGGGGTAAAGCGTCACTTCTTCTTAGGGGATCGTCGCGAATCGCATTTTCCTTGCCGGTTCTTATTTCGGTGGTCAGAATGTTTATTTATTTATTTATTTTTATTTTTCAGGGTTTTTGTTGTTGCGGGTGCGAAGATTTTCTGTGCAAGCCGTGAAGTTTCATGATCGTAATTTTTAGGGGAGTGGGAAGCTTGGTGAGGGCTGCTCGTGGTTTAGGGTTTACTGCTTTTATGGATAGATCTCATAGTAGAGTAATTCCAAGTCATTTGAGGATCGAGAGTGTGGAGGCTGTCATCTTGGATTTACTAGAACCTCTCCTGACGAGGGGAGCTTAATATCTTACTCTCTTCCATGTTGTCCTAGATTACCCTAAAATTGTGAAGCGCAAGCAAAATGATGTTATGCCGACCTAGTGCAAGCAATGCTATTATACTGAGTTTTACTCAGATCACGGTACTTTTGTCTCTTTAATTTCATCATTGGTTGCTATTTCATGATGCAATGTTGTCACTTTTTAATGTTGTGGTTTACGAAACTCTTAGCAGAATTCAGTAAAAATTGAAAATTTTGGTTTCTTTTGTTCTTTCTAGATATTTTTCCTTCTGGTGAGTTTTGGAAGAACTAGTGCAGAATCCCATAATAATTATCCATATCTTCGGCAAAATTTGGAAACTGTGGAGGGAGATGCTTATCTCATGCACTCATGCATCCATGATGAGATACTCCATCAGAGGCGCCGCCCTGGTCGAAAAGAGTACTCAGTTACTCCACAAGTTTACCATGAACATAGTTTCTCAAGATCACAACGTAGTGGTAGAAGAGCTTTGCTTCAGGTGTCTAAAACACCTACATTACAAAAGGATTCAAAACAGCCTATCAGGATATATTTAAATTATGATGCTGTGGGTCATTCTTATGATAGGGATTGCTTAAATGTTGGAGATCTTGTGAAGGTAATCTGTTAAAGTAAAATAAATCGCTCAATTATGGACAATGAGTTCCTGTATTTTATAAGCATGAACCATTATCTGGTCTTGGTGTTATTTCAGCTTGGTGAACCTTCTGCAACATCAGTTCCAAGAAGCTCTGTGTGCACCCCTAATGGAGATAGGCCAGTATTTGCAGATTGTTGGTACAACTGCACATTGGAAGATATTTCAGGGGAAGATAAGAAGCAGCGTCTTAAGAAGGTATGGATTATAGTATATTGGTTCTTAGTCTGTATTAAACAAAATGCACATCATTGGTATGCTGTTTGTACTCATTTGAGATGCCTAGATCTTTGTCTGTTGCTAAGTTTGATAGGGTGAATTACTTGACTTCTTTGTTCTGATGTTTACTGTCTCCACCATGCTATTTCTATTCCTTTTCCATTCATAATTTTTTTTAAAAAAATTCCTTTATAAATGCTGATCAGGCACTAGGACAAACAGCAGAGTGGTTCAGAAGAGCTTTAGCAGTCGAACCTGTTAAGGGGAACTTGAGATTAAGTGGATATTCTGCATGTGGGCAGGATGGCGGTGTGCAACTTCCACATGAATATGTTGAAGGTGTCCTCATTTCTGGATTGTTTTCGGCTCTGCTATAGATTATTACTCCGTCATTCAAATCTTTTGTTTTCTGCTATATAATTGCTCTATAGATTGTTATTCCAGTACTCAAATATTTTATCTTTTTCTATATAATTTCTCTAGAGATTGTTACTCCAGTACTCAAATCTTTTATTTTTTGCTATAATTTCTCTACGCCATGCAGATGGTGTTGCTGACACAGACCTAGTTCTCTTGGTAACAACTAGACCCACAACTGGCAACACTCTTGCATGGGCAGTGGCATGTGAGCGAGATCAATGGGGGCGTGCTATTGCTGGTGCTTTTTTCTACCATATTTGCTGGAAGTTAATGAAAGTTTATCTGCTATTACTGCCATATATACCAATTAAGTTTATCCTTCAATGATTTGTAGGTCATGTAAATGTCGCTCCTCGTCATTTAACAGCTGAGGCTGAAACATTGCTTTCAGCCACATTGATACACGAGGTTAGTAAATGCTCTATAATTCTGCTACTTCTATTACTGCCTTCTTTCATTATGCTTGGTGGCAACTGAAGGACATTTTTCTTCAAAGGTGATGCATGTTTTAGGTTTTGACCCTCATGCCTTTGCACATTTCCATGATGAACGAAAGAGAAGGCGTAGCCAGGTATCAATTTGCAGTTTGTCATCACAACTTATTCCTCTTGTTACCTTATACATAGCTTCTGAGTTCTGACTACTTTTTTTTTTTGTCTCTGTAACTATCCTTTCAGGTCACTGTGCAAGTTATGGATGAGAAGCTTGGTCGTGCGGTTACACGTATTGTCCTGCCCCGAGTTGTTATGCATGCTAGATACCATTATGGGGTAAGTTGCACCAAACTGTTATATAATTATATTCATTATGTATTTGGACTATGATAATTAGTTTAGCATTGAAACTTGAGATTGCGTTTTTTATTGGCTTGATGCTTATTATTGTTTGGTAGGCATTTTCTGAAAATTTTACTGGCTTAGAGTTAGAAGATGGAGGTGGTCGTGGTACATCAGGTAATTTCTTTTGAATAAAAAAAAACATCTAGTTAAATTGCCACATTGAAAGTTCAATTAATTTCCTTTCCATTATGACTAACTGATGTGTGTTTCATGATCAGGTTCTCATTGGGAGAAAAGACTTTTGATGAATGAAATTATGACAGGATCCGTCGATACAAGATCTGTGGTTTCAGAAATGACCTTGGCTTTATTAGAGGATAGTGGATGGTACCAGGCTAATTATAGCATAGCTGAGCGCCTTGATTGGGGTAGGAATCAAGGAACTGAGTTTATTACTTCTCCTTGCAATCATTGGAAGGGGGCATACCAATGTAACACAACTCAGTTGTCCGGCTGTACATACAACAGGGAGGCTGAAGGATATTGTCCTATTGTAAGTTATAATGGAGATTTGCCTAAATGGGCTCAATATTTTCCACAAGCTAATAAAGGTAAGCTTGGATTCTAGTTAGTGTCTGATCGTAAAAGTTGAAACACAGCCTCTTTGTATCTTTCATTTCATTCCCAGAATATAACTTCTCTTTAAGTCTGCACATTTTGTTGTGACAATATTCATATTTATCTGGGTTCTATACCACTATCATTGTTGTCATATTTGTTGTTCCAAGGTCTTCCATTTTGACATGGCACTTTGGCATTTCTATCTACCTTCTGTTTTTCTAGGTCAATTTTTAAGCTTTGTGAACAATGATCAGCTCAATGATTTGACGTAGAAAGTTGGTTTTGGCATGTTGACCACCTTCAATTCGCAGAACTTGTGGTGTTTTCCAGTGTTAGAGGAATAACCAAGAATTGTATAAGCTGAGTTATTCTGTAGATCAAGTGTGTAATATTTAGAATAGGGAAGGGACTTTAAATACAACAATAAGGAATGATTGATGAATGGTTCAAAGGTAAAAATAGGCAAATAAACCATTTCTTCTCTAGCCTGAAATGGATTTCCTTCTTCATTTTTTAATAGATTCAACAAAAAAAAAAAATAGATATTGAATGAACTATAATTGTCTATCCTTGAGTATGATTTGCTTTAGTGCACCCAGGCTCATAATCTATAGCTTATGATAACAACTAAAATCATTCTTTGTTACCTTCATATGGGGTATAGATATGAGCTTTTGTCTGATTGAATTTCTTATAATATTTACTCATATTCAGGTGGACAATCATCATTGGCAGACTATTGCACATATTTTGTTGCCTATTCTGATGGTTCTTGCACAGACACTAGTAGCGCACGTCCTCCTGATAGAATGTTGGGCGAGGTTCGAGGAAGTAACTCAAGGTGAGACTAAAATTTAGCAATAACTTCAATAGAATAATAGCAAGGTTTGTGGAACAAACGAAACCCATACATGAAGCAATTTGAAGACAAACTTAGGCAAAATTAAGTTCGCTTGGTCTTATTCTAACATGCTAATTGTCCGTGAAGGTGCATGGCTTCATCATTGGTGCGCACAGGCTTTGTTAGGGGATCTATGACTCAGGGAAATGGTTGTTATCAACATAGATGTGCAAATAACACACTAGAGGTAATTGGCATTCATGTTAAATCCTTTTGTTGGATTTCATGACTATCAGCAAGATAGCATTATTATTCTCTTTGATTCAAGGTGTAACGTTTATCAGTTTGAAACCCAAGATAAATCTATAGCCTTTTTGGCATATTATGTTGTTTTGCCTTGTTCAATCATAGTATTGTTTTGAGTTGGATTATTCCTTAGCAATTCTGCAGAAGCTTCTTTTTCTGTATAAAAGTAAAAGGATAAAGTGGCTAAACCAAGGTGGGTGGTCATTTATCTATTTCTTCCTTTCTGGTAAAGTTATTCTGAATCTAGCTGAATCAGTTTTTATTTTGACATGGACAAATTTGAATCATTTTCTTGCTCTGATGATATTTCATCATAAAACCAGCTTTAGTGTTGCAATTTCGTATTTCTTTCCTTCTCATATCCCTCTTTTAATTCTTCGTGCAATAAATTTAATCTAATTTGTGGACTTTGCTTACAGATGGCTTAGCAATCTGTTGTAGATTAGATCTTAATTTTATCTTATATCTATTATATAGGTTGCTGTGGATGGTATTTGGAAGGCATGCCTACAGGCTGGTGGTCCTGTTCAGTTCCAAGGATTTAGTGGTAAGTTCTCGGTCATTTAAAAAACATTTAATATGAGATATATGCAGACCTTCCTCTCATATAAGCGTTTGATGCTGCAGGTGAGTTGATATGCCCACCCTATCATGAGTTGTGCCGTGGCGTACCTATGTCTGTAAACAGCCCATGTCCTGGTTATTGTAGTTTTAATGGTGATTGCATTAATGGGCAGTGCCATTGCTTTCTTGGTTTTCGTGGCGAGAATTGCGGCGAAAGTGAGTTAACATGATTTAGCAGCTTAATTATTTTTAATCTATTTGTGGTGTCTTTACTTAATGACATTTATCCTTCATCAGCAACATAATCATTGCCAAATACTTTGGGCTTGGATTTGTAGTAAGGAAAAGTTTCTTGTTAGTAATTATCGAGGAATGTTTGTTTTTCCACAGGATCATGTCCAGGAAACTGTAGTGGACATGGTACCTGTCATCCAAATGGGATCTGTGAATGCGAAAATGGTCAGACTGGCATCGATTGCTCTACCGGTACTTTATGGAATCCCCTCTTCATATTCACTTCCGATAGACTTAATTTATTTTTCTATTTCTGCACATTAGTAATGTAACGCCATCTTGTCAAACAAAACGATGTGCTAAATTGCTCATCCGAATTTTGCAGCTGTATGTGATGAGCAGTGCAGTCGCCATGGAGGAGTATGCGACAATGGTGTGTGTGAATTCCGCTGCTCTGATTACGCCGGCTATACTTGCCAGAATAGCTCATCGTTGCTGCCTAGCCTTTCTCTCTGTGGTGACGTACTAGATCAGGATGTTTTTGGACAACACTGTGCACCAAGTGAGCTGAGCATACTGCAGCAGCTGGAAGCCGCCGTTGTAATGCCAAACTACAACCGCTTGATGCCCAGCATTCACTCGCTCTTTAGCATCCTTGACAACAGCTACTGTGCTGCAGCAGCCAAGCGACTCGCCTGTTGGGTATGTTTTTTGTGCCTAATTATTTTCTTATTTCTTTCAATTGTATTTTGGTTGTTTATAACCTTACGTGAAGTTTAGCAAGTTCTTACATGGATTCCCTAGCTTTTAAGTATTGCTTCAAAACTCTTCTATTTGTGTTCTTCTCATAACTTTCGTTAGATTTTTGGAATTCAGTTCGACTTTACATTGTGCATTTATGAGTTGTTTGTTCGAATCATCGATTTGACATCACTTTACCAGCTGAGTACAACCGGTTCCAATCTTTACTCATTTTGTGTCGTAGATTTCTATCCAACGTTGCGATAAGGATGGAGATAATAGGCTTCGGGTGTGCCACTCTGCATGCCAGTCCTACAATGAAGCATGCGGAGCAGCACTCGACTGCTTGGACCAGACTCTGTTTAGCAGCGAGGAAAGTGAGGGCCAGTGCACCGGTTTTGGTGATACAGTACCATGGTGGATTCGCCGCTTTGGGAATCTCTACTTGCAAAGACGACGAAAACTTTAAAGTTCTAGTTATTGGTTTTTGGTGTCTGCTGTTTACTCTTTTCATCAGTGTATTTGTTTTAGGATCCATCATTGCCTATGTTTTGCATGGCAAGGTTAATCGATTAGGGTTGTAATTTCACCCAAACAAAATGGAATCAATTAGGACTCATGGGTGTGTCTACGACTTAGTCGGGTTAAAACAATACTGGGGCTTGTTCGAAGAATTAAGCCCCGATCACCTTGAAAATGTTTTAAGGATTGTTGAGTTAACATGTGAGGGAAGGGGGGAAATTTATAATTGTATTTATTGTGCCCCCTGTTTCTAATTAATTGTCCTTTGATAATGATTTTCTTGTCTTTTTATTACTGTGATTATTATTTGATAAATGCATTGGTTTATTTTGGACAAACTTACTGACAACAAATTTCAATTCCTTTATTGTCAGATTTTAATAAAAATTCGACCTTTTAGGTTTTTTTATGTTTTTGGATTTTATATCTTCAAATTTTAGACAAAGAAAAAAATGGTAAACAATAATATTTATTTTTGTTTTTTTACTTTATAAATAAAAGCTTGAGGATACATTATCCAGAGCCCCATCGGTTTGGATGTTCTAAAAAAAGATAAAAGAAATTCAAATTTTGATTTTGGGGTGAGTCGAATGGAGAAATAACACCTGGCTACGTAACTACGCGTTAGCCGACGGTTTGGCCATTTCAGTAGGGAGATCGGTCGACCTTGGTCTCCTCAGTGTTCCCACTCGCCACATCGTCCGCTATAAATACCCAGTCTGCTACCTGAACCGGTTGTCGGAGCCTTTGCAACTAGGAAGGCGAGGGCGCCTCTGCTTCCAGCTTTTACTCCGTCAGGATTCGAGCTCTCGGTAATACGAACTTTCTCTCAATCTTCTTTTTTCATCTTAATTTTCAGATCCACTTCGTTTGCTTCGGATCTTAGTAATTTGTTCTTGACCATCGATCGTTTAGGGCGTTTTTCTGGAGACTGTCAAACAGAAATTTGCAACACGATCAAGTTTGCCTCTTCCAGCAATGGCAACTGCGGCCTCTTCAAGCCCACGTCTGCGCCGTTCTCTTTCCAGATCGCCGATCTCTTTCTCTTTCTTGCTTCAGCAGTGAGCAGTGACGGTAATCTCTCCTACCCGTCCTCCATGCCTTCAGAATACTCCTTCCACTTCTCCCCTCTGCTACCTGCTTCTGGCTCCGCGTCTATCTTCCTTTCTCAGATCTCCATTGGCAATCAGCCAGCGAGTGTCGCTTCTACCTTTCCGCAGATGATCGAGCGCTAGCTACGACATCTGCTTCTCTCCTCCGCGATGCCGCCGACGAGGTGGAATGCCGCCTCCTGGAGAACGCCTACATCCGTACTGCTTCCGACGGAGAGCTCTGTCCCGTCATCAGTGGATCCATCACCAGATCCACACGAGTGCCCTCGCAAAGGATAGTGGAGCTGGTGATGGCCACCGCAGGAGGAGAAGCTGGTCCCGCGACCCAATAACATCTCGATCCGGTCGAGCGGTACATGAGGGTGAATCAGAACGGGAGATCCGGTTCATCTTCGAACCGGAAGTCCACAGGTGCCCTCTTCCCGCCTCCAAGTCTCCGATACTTTCCTCTGTGAGTATGATTAACTATTCCCTGTTGACTAAAAAACTAACTGCTCAAAAAAGTTGCCTATTCTATTTGCTTCTCACTGATATATTTCCCATCATATGCTGGTAGTTTTATCTACTATGTCATGATTTGATTTTTTTTTTTTTCGTTTTCTCGTACTGTTATCTACTATGTCGCATGGAATCATCACATCAAACAGCCTCTTTAGAACTGATCCCACAAGGGAGATAAATATAGATAGATACACAGTTAAAAACGCATAATCGAGACGTTAACTTCAGAAAATGACACTCCAAAGATCCCTGAACCTTTGCCCTCAACTGTACTATCCGGGGACTGTTATCATGATTGCAAACAACATGAATATGCCATTTTCATCTACAAGCTAATTATTTCTCATTAATTTCTTTAATTTTGTATTGTTACTATTTTACATTGAGTAGTTGCAAAGTATTTACATGAAGAAAATATATAGCATATTAATTTAACGTATTACGTTGCCCAACAAGCTATGCGCCGACGGCGAGCCTTGTTCGCTCAACCACGGATCCTGCACCGACATCGGAGACTCCACGTTGACTTCGTCGACCGTGCTCTTCACAAGCACCAGCCTCCGGGTCTTGCACGACGCCTGTGACGTCCTCTCCGCCATGCTGCTCGCTGGCGAAGAGCAGAACGACGAGGCCGTCGACAGGAACGTGAGGTCCTCCGTAGGGGCCCACCCGCTGAGCTTGATCTGCTCCAGCTCGTCCACCACCTCCGTCATCGACGGCCGCATGTCCCGGTGGAAGGCCAGGCACCGGAACGCCAGTTCCGCCACCTTGTGCACCGAGGCCAGCGTCCATGCGTCGCGGTGCGGCTCCAGGAACGGGTCCAAGATTTCGTCGACACGGCCGCGGCGGATGCGGTCGACGGCGAGCGCCGCCAGGTTGACCTCGTTCTGCGGCCGCCCCAAGTCGACGGCCTTCATCCCGGTGATGATCTCCATGAGCACGACGCCGAAGCTGTAGACGTCGCTCTTGTCGGAGAGGTGGCAGTTCTGGTGGTACTGCGGGTCGACGTAGCCCGGCGTCCCCTGCGGTGCGGTGGAGATGTGGGAGTGGAATGTGGTGGAATCGGCGAGGCCCATGCGGGAGAGGCCGAAGTCGGCGACCTTGGAATGGAAAGCGCTGTCGAGGAGGATGTTGCTGGACTTGATGTCGCGGTGGAAGATGGGGGGACGGACGGCGGAATGGAGGTAGGCGATGGCCTTGGCGGTGTCGACGGCGATGTCAAGGCGGACGGTCCAGGGAAGGTGGGAACCGCGCTCGCGCTGCAGGTGCTGCGCCAGCGTGCCGCAGGCCATGTACTCGTACACCAGGATGAGCCCCTCGTGACTCTGCTCCACGCAGCAGCCGAGGAGGATAACCAGGTTGGGGTGGCTCACCGATGACAGTAGCTTGATCTCGTTCATGACCTGCTCAACGGTGTCGCCGTCTCGGTTCTTGATGCGCTTGACGGCGACCTGGCGTCCAGTGCTGCCGAGATAGCCGGAGTAAACGGTGCCGTAGGCGCCGGTGCCGAGGATGCGGTCAGGGGAGAAGCCGTCGGTGGCCTTCTCTATGTCCTTGTAGGAGTAAAGCGGGACGGTGCGGGAAGCCTCCGAGAAGAAGCGGCGCATGCTCTCGCGCTTCCGTGTCAGGGAGGTGCGCCGCCGGAGCCAGCAGCAGACGAGGACAAGAGCCGCCGTCGTGGAAGCTCCTGCAATTCCTGAAATTAACGCGAGTTGCATCAATATAATCTAACACAATCAGCAACACAATACTACATAAGCTAGCAGAAACAAGGAAAATTACCACCGATTAGAGTGCGATATTTGCTGGTAGATCCACCACAGTCCCCTGTCACAAACTTTGTTGGATTGCACTTTGGATTGGAATTGGACACTGAAACAGTAGAATCCATCCATGTTTACACTCGGAAAATAAAAAATAAAGATGTAATCATGATGTTAATCCTTATTCTTCTTTGTATCACGGACTCACGATCAAAATTTGATCTTAGTTCTTAGTTATTACAACAAATTTGCTGCAAATGGTTAAATAAAGCATGAACAACTATCAATTGAAATTGCAGAATCAAAATGGAGACATCAGTTCCCACGACCTCAAGTATGTATTTTTCTGCCTGGAAAGGTTATTGAAGCAAATAAACACCTCTGCTTAGTGCTTAGCAAATGCTTATCAAGGCATTTTGGCAATCACAGAAGTTGAGATGGGAGAAGATTGATTAACAATGCAAAGTCCGATCAGCGAAAGCTATTAGTAGAATTGTAAATTACTGGCATGCATAAACACACATGTTTTGGAGCAAGCATTATCCATGATTTTTTTTTTTTTGTTCCTTTTTTGTTTATACTTTAAAGCAATCAGATGCGAGAACAGAAGAAGGATCATGCAAGAACAGAAGAAGGTTCATATTGTAGAGAAAATAGAGAGAAGAGAAGAAAGAACCACCTCGTTGACAACCTTTGCCTTCGACAAACCCGTCCCCTTGAAATCCCTCACGGCACCTGCACCGGCAGGCCGACGAGCTGGGCCCCTGAACCCGTACCGACTCGCTACTCGCGTCCGATGAGCAGAGGCAAGGGCCCGGCAGCCACCACGCCAGCTCCGCAGTGTTGAACTCGACCGACATCACCGGCGATCCGTATGTGACCCCGGAGACGAAGAACACGCCGCAGCTGGAGGCGTTGACATCCTTCATGATGTCGTGGGTGGCGTTGAGGAAGCAGGTGGTGTTTTCGTACCTGCCGCATGAATCGTCGATGAGCACGGACTCGGCGCGGCAGCTTCCCCCCGAGTCCCACCGCGTGCAGTTGCGAAGCAGGAGAGCGGTCCGGTTGGTCAAGGCGAAGTTTGGGCCGATCAGGCTCCTGGCGGCAGACACGGGGCGGCTGCAGGAACGCGGTACGTCGACCCAGATAGCATCCTGGGTAAGGTTGCGACCGGCGAATTCTCCGATGAGGAAGGGGGAAGCCGCGGAATCAGAGCAGTTCAAGCGAATCGAGCATCCGTCAGAGAAGCCGAAAGGGTAGGGGGCTGTGTAGCTGCCACAGGTTTGGTTGCAACCTTCAGCGGAGGCTAAGCCCAAGAGCCCGAAGAAGAAGAGGAGGACGGCGAACAAGCTAGGCATGCTTGAAGAAGAAACCGAACTCGCTGTGGCATTTAGTCAAACACCTTCCCTGCAAACCATTACAGAGTTCGAGCTAGGGTTGCTCCGCTTGGCGAATCAAAAAATCGCATCCGGCGAACAGTGAGAGGAATCTAACAGGAGGCGTGGACTTGGATTGGGAACCTACGACTTCAGGATCAATCGGCCTCTCAATTATGGAGAGATTTTTCTCTGTGGAAGAATGCCAACGAAATCTCCTCCGCAACCACTTTCAATTTATCTTATTCTCCTGTTAAATTAATTAACAAGACAGGATTGTTTGGTTCGACCGGAGATAATAATTGCCATTATCTAATTTATATTAATTAATTTTAAAAATACGGATTCAGTTCTATACAATTTTTTTTTCGTGAATAAATTTGATATTTGATTTTGTAAGAATTTATTTATATTTATTATTAAATAAATAAATTTAAATGATTTATTAAATTAAATAAATAAATTTGAATATGTATCCAACATTCCGGCTTATTAAAACTAAAATAAATAATAAAATTTATGAATTATCTTCATTAATAAAATTTTTATCAATGTACTAAATAAATTTTTAAAAAATAAACTAAATAAATAAATTTGAATTATCAAACAAAATAACTAATCAAACAATCAAACACGTTTAAATTTACAGTTTGATAACATCTAAATGAATTAAGTTCAAATCAAAATTGAATTGAAAATTAAATAACATCTAAATAAATTAAATTTAAGTCGACCTTGAATAATTATTTTAAAAGTTTAGATAAAGATTTGACTAGACTCAATTATTTTATAATATAAGTCTATATATTTCAAAATTTATCTTGATTTGGTTTATTTACAACGCTACCAACAATCATTCATCCATGAAGGTGGTCCTCTCGGATTGATCTACTGGTTAGCACATGAGTTGTTGTCACAATAAGGTCTGGGGTTCGAATCTCGGTAAAGTCAAGGTAAATACCTCCCTTATGTGCTAGTCACTATTCCAAAAATTAATAGTCGTCCATAATTTATTTCCTTCATGTTAACTTTGTGATGAATTGACAGGGACAAATATATTCATAACTCATCCATGAAGGTGGATTGGATTCCATCGTTAGATGGGCGCCATAACTCATCCATGAAGGGCCCTGTGGAAAAACTTTTGTTTGACTTTCGGTTGAACTGGTTTTTCAAAGTATCAATCAATTCAACCGGCGAAAGTTATAAGTAGCATCAAGTAATATAATTTTAATTAGTTTTTAAATTTGCTAATCATCCTACGGAATTTAATTTATAATATTATTTAATTATATTATTAGTATATTATATTATATTGATTCGAGTAAGGATGTAATTAGGTAAATTCGCCATGTACAAGTGAAATTGTATATTTGTTAAATATTTTTCTAATTCGATGAATTCAAATTCTGCAATTAATTGACAGAAAATAGTATTCAAATTTCAAATAAATAAATTCTATAAACATAAATAAGTGGCACAAGAAACAGGGAAATTGTGCAATGTACATATAATTAATTATTTTTTAGAAGGGACTAAACTTGGAGAATTCTTGTTGATTTATAATTTGAATTTGTTTGAAGAAAGTTCGCATAACAATAAACAACAAAAATTACGTAAAGTAGAGAAGAAAAAAGTATTGACTTTATCCCTTTTTTCTATTTTATTTCCACCCATACCGTGGAATTAGAGCGGCAGAGCCTACCCATTCAACTGGAACTCCAGAAGACACGCATCCAGGCGAGTGAATTGAGTGGTCAAGTTTGGCATGCCAATTGATGATAAATTAGGATCAACTCACGGACTTTCAGCGTCCGGGTCTATGGGTAGTGGAAGGCGTTTAGTTATCTTGTATATTCACGCGCGATTCAATTTGTATTTATGATGTATTTATAAAAAAAAATCTAAATAAAATATATAATTAAGAAATGTTGAGTTATTGAGCTATTCATTATGAGAACTTTTTGATTTATTTTAGTAATTGATAAAAAAAATTTATTAGTCCGAATTGATCATTCTAAATTTGACATTATCTGATTTGGTTAATTATTGACTGCTCTAATATATTTGTGAGGTTTTAATTTTATGCTATTCCTATGTTTGAACGGGATGAGTAAATATTCATTAATAGAAGAGGAAGAGAGAGGAGAAAGAAGAAAAATAAGAAGTTAGGAAATTAAAGTATTTAGGGTGCGTTCGGTTTGTACGTTATTTATTTTTATTTTTTGAAAATACGAGTTTCTAAAAAAATAATGTTTGGTTTGCAATTACTATGTCTATTTTCTAAAAAAATAAATAGTATTTTCTGGAAAAATAAAGAATGTCTAAAAGTTATAGGATTGTTGCGCT